>NC_056727.1:171991141-172016141 GCF_019279795.1 Protopterus annectens | reverse complement strand
AATAGGACCGCCCCAGGGATGTAAGTAATATTCCGAAATGCGCAGAGCTTACGCCCATACCTCTCACCCCCTAAGAGCAAAACCACTGGACAGAACATAAACCGTTGGGGGAACAAATACGGACAGAAAGCACATATTCCACTTACAATCTTAGAAAGCTGATAGAATAATAGGTATGCATTAGCATGACTCGGCTGAAGGGTGTGGGGTCCTAAACCCAATTACTTGTCTGTATTTAATGTTTTCAGTTCCCAGGTATTTGCCAGACAGGTGAAGATTGTAAGAGGAACACACCAATCGTATGAAGCAAATTCTGGACAGGCCACGAATTCTGTACAGTAGACCGGCATGCTTACGCCTAATGGGCAGCCATTCCCGATATGGGTCCCACTGCAACACAGTCCAGTTTAAATGTTTAAATGGCTAAGTATAGTATGACCATATGTGTTGTTGCATAACCCACTACACCACACCTTTGAACACATGGTCGCAACACCCCACTGTAGGCATGTTAGCCGATGTAATAGGCATCACAAAGTATTATTGTAGTCCTCACCCCCACCCAGGGGTGTGAGTGTCTGATGCAAACACCAAATGCAGTGCATTTACAAGTGCGGGAGCAAGCGGGTGTAAGCCTGTATAGCCGCCAGTATGCAAATACCACACTGGTGAAGCAATGTAGAGGCTAACTGATTGTAAGAAACTGTAACCGGAGGTTAGCTCTGCTTAGCTCCATGCAAACCCGCGCACACCCGCTCACAACTGCTTTAAAGTGCCTTAATCACTCTGTACCCAACAGCTCGTGTTCTGGCCAGCAACAAAATAAACAGCCTCTGCAAGGCTAGAACTCAGGACCCTGTACATCACAGTCACAGTAGTTAACCACTCCGCCATGATAACAATACATATAAAGGAGGTATCAGCAAACTAATCCTCACCACATGGAAATCAAATCAAACATGTGAACTGAATCTATGTACAGTGTAATGTTCTATAACCCACCACAGCCTATAAATATGTGAATTGGAGTACTGCAGTAGGCATAGAGTTGGGGTATCACTATAATAAAGTTATGAAGTCCCCAGGACCCCATACAGTGTATGTACACATGAATCACGGATACCAGACACATATATAACCTGTAATGAATAAGACATAGCTTAGCCTTTTCGAAACTGGCCAATTACGGAAAAGTGTGGGAATCTGGCCCTACTTAAACTGAAGAGGCAGGAATACAGCTCATAACTGGTTGTAGCATCCCCTGCAGGCAGAATGGCTGGAGTGGGAGAAGGCACTCTGTTAAATAAATTCGTTAGAGTCAGACTGTAAAAATCATTGAGTTATTCAAAAACAATGTCAATCAATAACAAACAATAATGCAGGAGAACTTGAGTATCTTAAACTCTAATGTACATTAGGAGGCAAAAAACCATACACAAGTTTGTACAGAATTTTGTCTAGTTTTATTCACAAAGGGCACCATTTTTATACATGTCATTATCAGTTTTGCCCACCTCACTGGCGTGGTCAGTGACAGGGTCTTTACATCATAGTAATTCATAAAAAGTGCTGAATTTGTGTTTTCAAAAGTCTTTTCCCATGTGAATGTTACAGCCTTGCAAGCACCTGGTCAGTCACGATGACCTCCTGAGGATGTAGCCAATTCAAGGCTCTCAGATTAGTTCGAATACAATAGATGTATGTCTTCTTTAATGCCTCTCTTTGTCTTTCTGGTTCCCCAGCTGCGCACTATCTCTGATAGTGCGCACAAGGCTACTCTCCTGGTGGAAGCAGGAAAGAAGATACACATGCGAACAGATTTATTATTTTCTAACTTTGCAAAATAATCTTTACTTGAAAGACATGAGCCAGGCTGTGCTTGCAAGCTGCCAAGGTCAAATTTCTGATTACACTGCAGCTTGTGCTTCAAGCAATAATATGCAGGTTTATTTCTACTATTATTCTAGTAAGACAGAATTAAATGCATTATATACTACTTTTCAAACTTTGTTCTCTATTATGGATTTAAGTACATTTATTCCTAACTAAAGCACACATTTCTCTATATATTTGACCACACAACTTATATGTGTTTGAATGTTTGAATACACATTTTCCCAAGCAGCATACATTGTAAATATATTTTCTAAGCAGCATGTATAGATTTTTCTAACATTCTCCCTCCTGTTAATGCATTTTATTCTGTCTGAAACATAAACAGTATTATTTCATTTCTTAGCCTTTTCCTTTCAAGGACTCTCAGCTAAGTAAGTCATTTGTTTTATATTTCAGATAGGCTTTCACTTGGTATCAACAAATTCAATTCCATATCTTGGTACATAGTTTCAGTCACTGATACATCAACTAAGTCTTTAACTAATTTTTTCACACAGGGTATCCCGCAGCAGACACATGCTCCAATTATGAGCAGTACCACACAAATTGCAATCAGAATGTTCATAAGGACCGACCCCCACCCCCCAAGCAGATTCTGGAAAAAGTTCGTCAGTGGGTTTGGGCCTGGTTCTGCCATTGCTGACACCTGCTGTATTACCTCCAGGTGATCATTAATTTCATGCTGGTTGTCTGGAATGTACGCACAGCATTCTTCTTTGATAAGCGCGCACGTACCACCTCTCGCCGCTAGGGTGAAGTCAAGAGCCATTCGATTCTGTAATACAACTGTTTTCATTGCATTCATTTCATCAGTCACAAGTTCAAGAGCGGAAAAAGTCGCATTGCTCATTACTTCGAGGAGTTTTGACAATTTCCTCAGTTCCCAAATTGATTTGACTGCTCCGTAGGCTGGGAATATCCCAGCCCAGGATATAACACTGTCACTCAAGTCCATATGGGTCAACTTTTCTTTGTCCTTTACAGATGAATGATCCTTCCAGCTTGCTTTAATCTTACCCACTGGATTAGTAGGTTTTCTGACTGTATTTTCGGCTTGCTGAGCTACGTCTCTCACATTACGTATTTTACCCAGGGGCAATTCTGCAGTATGTCTTATGGCTGGAACCAGATAACCCAAAAACAACTGCGGACCAATTCTCAGGTAACCATTTATAGGCCTTTTTCCCACAAACAAAATAACAGTTTTCTACTTTTGTACTGATGCGGGTTAACCCTGAATGAAACATTTTCTTATCTATAACAGATAATTGTCTATATATTTCAGGAGTTTTTTGCACATCTCTCAATGTTGTTTTTATCAAGCTTAAGTATGAACCATAATTAGGTGCTACAACTAGTACCTTGGTCTATAGGTTTTATATAACATTTGTAAGACACAGTTATGTTACAGTTACTCCAACCAACCTGGAGTGTATCATTTTTAACAAAACAAACAATTCCTTTCTGAGTAACAGGCAAATATAATGCCACTTTGTCTTGTGATCTCACAGTGCCTGTGTCAAATAACAGGTTTTCCCAAGTTTCATTTATTCCCAAGGGGACAGCAGACATCAAAAGTCCTCCATATGCTGTGGGTATTGCAGTACAAACCCAGCAATTTGAAACGTTTATAGTCTCTACATAAACTCGTTTCATAGCCAGGTATGTGTTAAAGTTTGGGTGCCAGTCTATAGCCAGTCCTTTATCACGTTTTATTAATTTCACTTCTGTAGTTATATGCAAGAAAAACCATAACAACAAAAAGGTTACTACAAACATAGTTAATAAGTGTATGATCAGTAGGCCAGTGAACCAATGTCTCTGGGGTTGTTTTACATTTTTATTTATTCTGCCTCTGGCCATCCTGTTCCTGTGGTATGTCCAAACTAAATTTCTTAACAGGTTTGCAGTGGGTCAAATGAACCCAAGATGATCTCTCAGCAATTTTTACTGCAGTGGGTGTTGCCAATAGTACCTGGTACGGACCTTCCCACTTTGGACTCGCCCAGTTCTTTCTCTTTATGATTTTCAGCCAAATCCAGGACCCCGGGGTCAGCACGGCTTCTGGTTTTGCTTTTTGTTTATCTGAAAAAGAGTTCAACTGCAAAACAGTCTTATTTGTTAATAACTTCTTCATATAACTAGCTAATGAGCCATCGGCCTCCAGCTCTGCAGGCATGAGGGCCTTCCATTGTGGCACACAATATGCCCTTCCAAACACTATCTCAAAAGGGGTCAAGCCCTTTACATTTGGAACAGTTTTCATGCTCAGCAGTGCTAAAGGCAGACAGCAAATCCAAGTCTTTTGAGTCTCACTCATTAATTTTCTCAACTTGTTTTTCAAGATTCCATTGTACCTTTCCACCAGCCCTGCTGACTGAGGGTGATAAGCACAATGGTTTTCAAAGAAATCCCAAAAATCTCCCAAGCTGCTGGATTGTCTGATTCACAAAATGTGTCCCATTGTCACTATAAATTCTTTCCGGTATGCCAAATCTAGGAATGATTTCTTTCACTAGGGCTTTTGCTACTGTCGCTGCATCCGGATTCCTGGTTGGAAAAGCTTCTACCCATTTTGAAAACATATCTATGATTACTAAACAGTATTTTTTCCCTTCACATTTGTTCAGTTCTATGAAATCCATACAAATAGTATGGAACGGATAGGGTGGTGTTGGAAAGCTCCTCGCTTTGGTTTAAATGCTCCCTGTGCATGATGTTTGCTACAAATATGACATGTTGCACAAAATTTTTGTGTATAATTCGTAAATCCATATGTTTGGAATATTTTGTTAACTAACTGTACCATCCCCCCTGTTGAGACATGGCTCTGCCCATGACTCAACAAAGCTGCATATCTAAATAAATTAGATGGCAATATGGGCTTTTTCTCTTTGGAGATGTACAGTCCCTCTTCAAGGATTGCTCCTCGTTTTATCCACTTTTGCTTTTCTGCTTTTGAAGCTAATGTCTGCATTGTTTTTAACATTTCTAAATCTAGAGTCTCAGAAGGTTGTAGTTCTTTATTTAAGAGCACAGTTTCTGGGTCTGAGGCAGCTTGCTTTGCAGCTGCATCAGCCCGAGCATTCCCTTTTGAAATTCTATCTTGTTGTTTTGTATGGGCTGCACATTTACAGATAGCTATTCTAGTGGGTAACTGAATAGAATCTAACAGGTTCAGAATCAATTGTGCATGATTAATCGGCTTGCCAGTAGATGTTATCATTCCCCTGTTTTTTCATTGTTGTGCAAAGACATGCACTGTAGAGAAAGCATACTGACTGTCAGTATAAATGTTAACACATTTGCCTTTCGCTAGAGTGCAAGCACGTGTCAAAGCTATCAATTCTGCTGCCTGAGCTGACAGGTTATGTTGCAGGGGTTGTGCTTCTATGATTTTGTCATCAGTCACTACTGCATAGCCCACTAGGTTTTTCCCTGTAGGACCTCGTCTACAGGACCCATCCACAAAAAATGTCACCTCTGCATCAGCTAAAGGTACATCAGTAAGATCTTGTCTGGGTGTGGTTATTTGTTCCATTTTCTGTAGGCAGCTGTGCGGTGTGCCATCCACAGGAATCGGAAGTAATGTCGATGGATTTAATGTTGTACAACGTTCAATTGTCATATGGGGTTGACTCAATAGTATGGTCATGCAAGAAAGGTGTCTGGCAGGGGATAAAAATGCTATTTTTTCTTGCAGTAAAATTATCGCAACTGCATGAGGTACTCTCAACGTGAGAGGATGAAACAACACCACTGAGGCTGAAGCTTGTACTGCCATAGCTGCTGCGACTACTGCTTGTACGCAGGGTGGTAATGATCGTGCCACGGATCTAACTGTGATGAATAGTAAGCTATGGGGCGTTGCTTGCCGCCATGTTGTTGCGCCAGTACTGACGTCATATATCCCCGCCTACAATCTACAGTTTGGAAAAATCTCTTATGGTAATTGAAGCCCTAAAACTAATGATGAAGCTATCAGTTGTTTTAGTCTACAAAGGCTGCTTCTGCTTCTGGAGTCCAGTGCAGTGTTTCTTGTGCTGCCATTGGTGTTTTAAATATTAAATCAGCCAATGGAGCCGTTTCTAAAGCATAATTGGTATCCAACCGACAAAATTATCGTTCCCAAGAAGGACATCATTTCCTTCTTGGTAGTTGGTCTAGGTGCTTGTAAGATAGCTGTTTTCGATCTTCATCTAATGTTCTACCTTCTTTGGATATCACATATCCCAGGTATTTAACCTGTTCTTTCCAAAGTTGCAATTTATGTTTGTTCACTTTATGCCCTGCTCAGCTAAGAATTTCAACAATGCTATTGTATCCTCCCTACACTGCTGCTGGGTAGGGGCTGCAAGCAGGATGTCATCTACATAAAGTACTTGGCTGCCCCTGGTGGAGAAAACCCTGCCAGGTTGCTAGCCATCTTTGTGCGAATATTGTTGAACTTTCACTATATCCCTGTGGTAGTCGGTGTAATGATACCTTTTGCCCTGAAATGTAAATGCAAACCAATGCTGGCTGTCAGGGTGGATAGGTATTGAAAAAGCATTGCTAATATCTACCACGGTGAAGTATTTTTTGCGGTTTTAAATCGTTTAACAAGGTATGTGGGTCTGGCACCGTAGGTGCTCTTGGTATTACCGCATCATTTACAGCTTGTAAATCTTGTACCATCCGCCATTCCCGTTTGCTTTTTCACAGGAAATAGGGGAGTATTACATGGTGAATCTAAGGATTCTACCAGTATCCCTTCCTTAAGTAATGCCATTATAATAGGTTTGATCCCCTGTTCCGCATCCTTGCTCAAAGGATATTGTCTCTTCCTTGGTCTAAAGGCTGATTTTGGTGTAATAACTACTGGCCCTGCTGTTCGAATAAGTCCTACATCTGATTTTCCTGTTGACCAGAGAACACTTGGTATTTCACTCAAAGCTTTTTCTTCTTCTTCTATCAAGAACGCCAGTCAGCTGTCTTCACTCAGTTGTAAGTGTACAGCTGGTGCTTTATGTAACCAATTCAATTTTGTTTCTGTACTCCTAAGTCCGACAACTCTAAGTCAGTCAGTTTCTCCCATTTTGTCACTTTGTCACCCAAGTCTACCCATCTAACATTCCTGTTTTTGGTTAGGCTAACATGTGGTAGTTTATTGGATTTATACAATTCCAAAACTCCTGAGGTAACGAACAACTCACTACACTGTTGCCCTCAGTGTCCCAGTATAGGGTCCGTGAGTATCAGTCTATTTGCAGGATTCCTGAACAACTTTTGTTCGTATTCTTTATCAGGTCCTGGTGTGCTACAATAATATAGGGTACAATGTAATAAATGTTGCTGGTCAACATCGAGGGAAGCACCTTGCTGGTGGCTACATTCATTAGTTCCTTGGTCACTGCCCCTGGACCGGTTGTAACCAGATCCTGGCTGTACCAGTAATAAGCCTCACCCTCCGACCATTGCTACAAAAGCATCAGTTTGTCTCTGTGCCTCCATACCGTTCATGGTAGGGACTACTGCTATGCCAAAAAGTTGCATAAGATCTCTTCCTAATAAGTTCATGGGGCATTTGGCAGAAAGTACTATTTTACTTCTTTGGGTCATGTCCGAGACGGGGTCAGTTATTGCTATATCATGGGAAAGTGGTTCCCTGTACAGCTGTCCGTTTGCTGCTTTCACTAATATGTAATCAGGTGACTCAGAATGTTCCGGTAACTTTGAAGGATGTATCAAAGTTCGTGATGCTCCTGAATCACACAAAATTTGACTTCTCTCCCTTCCACCAGAAGTGTAACTTCGGTTTCGTGTCTGCTAAATAGAGGTCTAAGCTCAGTAATGCCAGATCTAAAACTTCACTTTCCCCAACTTCTACATCCGTTGCATGTCATCTGTTTCTTCTAAGGTATTTACATCATTCCCCTGCTCATTAGTCTCTCCTGGTGACTGCTGAGCAGCATAACTGTCATATAGTCAATCCTCATCTTCCTTATCCTTTTTTCCACAGGTGCCTTGCTCCTGCAATCCCTTGCCAACGCTCCCTTCTTACCGCGATTGAAGGATTCGACTTTTTTCTTTCTCCTCTAATAAACTCCTCACTTTCTGTCAGAGCGTTTGTTACCCTGAGTATTTTGCTTACCCTTTTGGCTGCTTGTACTACAAAAACTTCCGCACCGTCTTCAGCTGTGAAGACCTGCGTTTTTCTTTTTCCTGTTAAAACGTTTTTCGGCATGTCTAGCATACTCTAACAAGGCTTGAAGCCTACTTGTTCGGTGATCTATCATGTGCTTCGTGATGAAGCTATTGATAGGGCAATACAACCTTTCAAAATGCATTCTTCAATTGTTGTTCATATGAGCTATCATTCTTTTGATTTTCAGGAACAGGCATGCCACTATGGTTATTAAAACATTCTAATAATCTACCATAGTATGCATCCACTGTTTCATTATCTCGTACGCATTGATTAATGCAAGTCCAGTCTGCCCTAGGTTTCCATTTTTCAGTAATGCGGTCTGTAAGACCCTTCAATCTAGTATCTAGTTCTGCGTCATTATGTGGGAGTGGCCTGTGTTGCGCGTCACGGGCATTCCAGGCGCCACAAATCATGTGCCAGTCCGGACCTAAAATTTGTCTAACTACTCTTTCTACTTCTTCCCCATTTAAGTGGTAACTTAATCTCATGCCCTGTAAATCCTGTAGAAATTTCTCAAAGTTAATTTTTGGATGGGGAATTCCTTCTGTAGCTTTTCGGATGTCTTCCGGTGTCCATGGTCTATACACTAAGAGAGTTGAGGCCTGGCCCTCCTGTCCTGCCTGTGGGTTAGGTACTTCTATTAATGGACAGATTTCCTCACTCTCATCTAATAAACTTCCGCTTGGTTGAACATCTATAAGCGTTTGACGTGTTCGGGATCTAGTCCCGATAGGTTCTCTTACAAATGGTTGTCTTAATATCCCTGTTGTCTCTGGGTAACGTGGGGGGGGGTCCAGCCCGCCCTCCCGCTTCATATTCTGAGTAAGGCATCGGTGGAGGTGGTAGGGGAGGGACCGATGCTACTATTATGTTATTATCCTCTTTGTCTAAAAATAATGCCTTTGCATTTTTATTTTTCTGTTCCCTTCGGTTCACTTCCTCAATCCACCTATGTGCTTGAGGAACACCCAACTGTTGTTGTTTTTTTGCCTGACCTTCTGCGTCAGATTTTAACTGTTTCAAAAGTTTTACTAATGACATTTTATCTAATTTACCATCAAAGTCATACTTGTTAACCCATTTTGCAAAATATCTCACATTATCTGCTCTCTGTAATTGCATATATTTTGCATCTTCTGTTAGGGGCGGGTCACGTGACCCTTTAGTGCATTCATTTCCCATGTCTCTGAAAGAAAAAAGAAGAGAGAGAGAGAGAAAAAAAAGAACTGTTACGTAACCCTTTCTCTTGTACCACGTGGTATCTTATTCCCCGTATTCACAGTAGTGTCTAGAATGACTGTTTACTTTGCTTTGTTTTATTTCCTGATCTATGACTCAAGATACAATACTTGACTACCTCTCTCCTGCTATCACAAACCTTAGCAATAGCACAGTGTAACCTGGTCCCCGATCTAAAACAAAAACAAAGAGGGGAATTCTGCTTACCCGTGCCTCCTACTTATGTTTGTTATGCTTTTTAGGACCCAGTTTTCCGCTTTTCGCCACAGATCAGACAAGTGGACAGCCTCTTTGGGCACGACAATTCAGTCGGAGGTCTTTCCTTCATCTGCGCAGATTTCGGTAACACCTATATATTCTGACCGGTAGCGTACCAAGGAAATTCCGGCACGTTAAGGACCAAGATGTTAAATAAATTGTTAGAGTCAGACTGTAAAATCATTGAGTTATTCAAAAACAATGTCAATCAATAACAAACAATAATGCAGGAGAACTTGAGTATCTTAAACTCTAATGTACATTAGGAGGCAAAAAACCATACACAAGTTTGTACAGAATTTTGTCTAGTTTTATTCACAAAGGGCACCATTTTTATACATGTCATTATCAGTTTGCCCACCTCACTGGCGTGGTCAGTGACAGGGTCTTTACATCATAGTAATTCATAAAAAGTGCTGAATTTGTGTTTTTCAAAAAGTCTTTTTCCCATGTGAATGTTACAGCCTTGCAAGCACCTGGTCAGTCACGATGACCTCCTGAGGATGTAGCCAATTCAAGGCTCTCAGATTAGTTCGAATACAATAGATGTATGTCTTCTTTAATGCCTCTCTTTGTCTTTCTGGTTCCCCAGCTGCGCACTATCTCTGATAGTGCACAAGGCTACTCCTGGTGGAAGCAGGAAAGAAGATACACATGCTGAACAGATTTATTATTTTCTAACTTTGCAAAATAATCTTTACTTGAAAGACATGAGCCAGGCTGTGCTTGCAAGCTGCCAAGGTCAAATTTCTGATTACACTGCAGCTTGTGCTTCAAGCAATAATATGCAGGTTTATTTCTACTATTATTCTAGTAAGACAGAATTAAATGCATTATATACTACTTTTCAAACTTTGTTCTCTATTATGGATTTAAGTACATTTATTCCTAACTAAAGCACACATTTCTCTATATATCTGACCACACAACTTATATGTGTTTGAATGTTTGAATACACATTTTCCCAAGCAGCATACATTGTAAATATATTTTCTAAGCAGCATGTATAGATTTTTCTAACACACTCGCTTTAGACCGCATCGCTGGGGCATCCAGGAATCCAAATTCATGGTATGGCTCCTGGTAAAGCACCATGACAGGAGACTACTGCAGGGCCAGTACCAGGGCTCGCAGTACAAAATGGTGGCCTGGGATAGTCACACCCATGACCTCACTAGTGCCACAGGTATCCCCCGGACTGGTGAGCAGGTCAGGCACCACCATGCAGACCTGAAGCGGCGGAGGGGGTGATGTCCAGGAACAGTGGATCTAGGAAGCAAGACTGATGCAGAATGCCCCAGAACTGAGTAAGTACTCCTTCCACTATGTAGTTAATTGCCTAGCTTGTGTATACTATGGATAGGTATGGCTAAATATCACTGTACTTCTCTGACAGCTGCAGATGAGCATGCTGCAAACCAGCAAGCCTATGATGCTAGGCTGCAAAGGATGAGTCACAAGGCAGGTTAGTAAACAGCCTGCATGTACTGTCATAACAAATAAATGTAAGAGCCCCAGAAAGTGTTGTACCAGTATACAGAATTGTGCAACATGCTGTGAATAAAGGTGTAACCCCTGCATTGCTTCTGTTTACTCTGCAGTCATATGTTGTACTGTTGCAGTTATTAAATAGTACTGTTGTAGTAAGCAGTGTTACCCACACTGTGATATGCAGATAAAATGTGTATGAAGTGCTGTATAACAATGTTGGAAGTGCAAACAGGTCAGTCATATTAGACTAAATACATTGCAAAGCCTCACAACAATTGCCTGATAGCATAGTGTACAGTGATCTTAACTGTAATGCTTTTGTCACACACAGCAGGGCTTTGGATCCCAGGAGCGCCAGTGAGTTGTATGCATAATCATTCCACACAACTGGACACAGTTTGTTACAATGTTCAGAGAGAAAACTGTATGCATATATACACTTAACTGTACAGATTATGCTACAATGCTCAAATAGAAAGTGGTATGCATATTCATACCCCTCAACTGTTCCAATCTGCCCAGTATGTCCTGATAAATAGCCCACATCACCTGCCTTTTGCCCTGTTCCCCTGACAAGTTAGTGCGATGATCCAAGAAAAGTAGGCAGTTGTAAATGACATAACTGATAGTCAGACTTGTACATAGTCAGAGAATGTACATGCAAACAAACCTGTCATCTAAGCATCTCACCCAAAGTGTATGACAGCAGTCAGCAGTCTCAAAACATGTTGCATTACACCTGCATCTTGTCAAGCATGTATGTAAGACACAGGTCCCGTACATACTAATCTACAAACATACCATTATACAATATAATGCCATTGGGTAGTATAATAATACATGTAAGGGACAGACCACTGCAGTGACTACGAATGTTGTGAAAACTACAAGGGTCTATTAGTTGTTAATTGAACTCTCTCTCTCTCACCCCTACCATATGTGCAAAAATAACCGATTTACACAACTCATTTGGTATGTCTACACTCCTAACCTTTGTTGGGACATATGTCCTATTGCTTTTAAATATTCACATCTGTTTCTATGCATGTGCCATGTTAAAATACTCCCATATTGGTGTCCTGTTGCCATCAATAAAACCTGCATGTTGTTGTAATGGCCACTGTTTACTCATATATGCATGTGTTCTGCCTGCGCTGCACCTATTTTATATCTGGTGCCCTGGGTAATAGGAATATCTATGCATGCTCTTATAACTAATCGTGAATGCTGTTGACTATTACTAACCCATATCTGCCTTAAACATGCTACAACATAGCTCATATGGGAGTGCTGGTCCCAGCAGACCCACCTGTCCCACCTCAGCTGGCCATGGCACCGGGCACCAGCACATCTGGGGCCCAGCCTGGGACCTCCTTGTCCGTTGGCCCTACACCACCTTCGGGTGAAACTGCCACATGGGATTGGGCTCGGCCCACCCCCCGGGAGTGGGACCGGACAGGAACCTGTCACCTGTGGTACAGTCTGGGCCATGGTGCGTAGGGAGCTCGACAGGGAGATTTGAGACCGCCTATGCCAGCTTGAGGGCTGAGTGGCACAACTAGAGGGTGAGCCTGTCCCTCCTACACAGTCCCCAGCACAGCCACCTTCTGGGCTGTGAAGGTGCAGTGGTGACTGCCCATGGGTGGGGACCTCAGTCCCAATGTATCCATTTGTGGGCTCATGGGCTTGCAACATCCAAACACCCCTCCCCGTCCAAGGTGTCCCCCCCACATGTGTCATATACCACCCCTGTATGTGTCTTATTTGTCTTGTCTGTCATCCTACCCAGCCT
Organism: Protopterus annectens; assembly: GCF_019279795.1. NCBI lineage: Eukaryota > Metazoa > Chordata > Ceratodontiformes > Protopteridae > Protopterus > Protopterus annectens. The sequence goes on along the minus strand of NC_056727.1, from coordinate 172,003,275 downwards.
ATCCTCCCTGATCATACCTACTCTCCTTCCCCAACATCCCACTCTCACCTAAACATAAAAGAAAAAAGGGCAATCTGTTCCCACAAAAAAAAGCACGCCCCATACATTGCTTTCCATCACACATGTCCACTGGACACATGTAAATATTTCTAATTGGCATCACAACCTACTATTGTTGTCCTCACCCCTCTTTCAGGGTTGTGAGTGTCCAAATGTTCCTCCAAATTTATTGCATATGCACAGCTGTTGCTGTAGAAGAAATGGGCAGCTATGGACCTTCCCTACACCCTTCCTGCACATCACTAGCTACCTTGCCTACTGTCTTACCCTCTTTGTGCCCCTTTTTCACCACTTTCCTATCACCCCTTTTTTCTTTTCTTTTAAGGAAATTAGCACAGGGGTAAGCGGGAGTAAGCACTTTTAAGCAGCAGTGAACGGGTTACAGCCTGTTTGCATGGGGGTAAGCACTGCCTACACAGGTTAAGCAATCCAAAAGGTAACTGAGTGTAAGGAACTGTAACCAAAAGTAACCACTGCTTACCATCGGGCAAACCTGCGCACACCCGCTCACAACTGCTTAAAAGTGCCTTAATCATTCCATATCCAACGGCCCTTGTTCTGCCCAGCAAAAAAATAAACAGCCTCTGCAAGGCTCAAAACCAGAACCCTGCACACCACAGCCAATGTGATTTACCACTAAGCCATGGCAGATATGCAGACATCGGATGTTATCACAAACATAGCATCCAGCTCAGTCATTCAACAGTATAGGAAATGCATTCCATTATGTAGATGTATGTGTGTGTGTTTATGTCCATATATATATATATATATATATATATATATATATATATATATATATATATATATATATATATATATATATATACATACATACACATATAGATATATATAGATATATCAAGAACATACCATGTGACAACAAAGCTGTAAAAAAGAATGAAAAGGGAAACACCAGCAACTCCTGTATTATGTAGTGGTGTTGTCCTATGTAATATTAAGACTCCCTCAGACAGACATGTCATTAATACACGCAAACATTTGTATATTGCCCAAATACATTACTTTGAGCATTTTATGTACATTAACAAAACAGCTCCTGTCCAATCATTGTGAGAACAGTACTCTTCCAAGGTGATGTGTCCAACATCATCATCAATAAAAAGTTAAATGGGGTAACCATAGAGGGACAGGTAATGTGTGTACAATGGGGTTGTCTGCATCATGTGTACCTGGAACCTTTAAGAGTCATGTGCATAGCAGGATCATGTGCCTGAGAGAGGGGTGAGGACAACAATAGTATGTTGTGATGCAAATTAAAAACATTACATGTGTTGAGTGGACAAGTGTGTGAAATGGACAGCTATGTATGGGGCAAAAGTTGCTCTGGGAACAGATTGGCCTTTTGTTTCTGTTTTTGTAAGGTGAGAGTGGGATGTAGGGGAAGGAGAGTAGGTATGCTCATGGAGGATAGGTTGGGTAGGATGACAGACAAGACAGCATACAGAGGTGGTATATGACATGTGGGGGGGATACACCTTGGACGGGGAGGGGTTTTTGGCAGTCACAAGCCCATGAGCCCCCAAATGGAAACAGTGGGACGGAGGTCCCCACCCATCGGCAGCCACCACTGCACCTTCACAGCCGCAAAGGTGGCTGTGCTATAGGAGGCACAGACTCACCCTCTAAATGTGACACTCTGTCCTCGAGCTGTCGTAGCTGGCCTTGAAACCCCTTATTGAGACCCCAACGCACCAAGGCCTGGACTGTACGATGGCTGACAAGTTCCTGTTTGGACCTGCTCCCGGGGGGGCAAGCCCCATCCTCAGTTGCGGTTCCACCAGAAGGTGGTGCAGAGGTAACAGAGGTGGGGGTCCAAGGCTGGGCCCCAGATGTGCTGGTGCCCAGTGCCATGGTCAGCTGAAGTGGAACAGGTGGTCCAATTGGGACCTCCAATTCCATACAGCCTATGGTGTTGCAGTTTTAACACAGATAAGGCTTAGTAATAGTGAACAGAATTCAGGATTATGTATAACAGCATGCATAGATATTACCATCAACCCAACACAACAGATGTCATACATTTGCAGAGGGAGCACAACACATGCATATATACTGCATGACATCTGGCCAAAGCGTAGATGACTTGTGACTGCAACTATGAACAGTGGCCCACTATTGGCATGTCACTGTGATAACCTCAGACAGTGACTGTCATACCACTGTTTAATGTGATGTATGTCCAATCAGGGATACGATGGCAGTAACTCTCATCACTGTCACCATGTGCAGACTGCAATCCTCACACTATGCTTCTGCAGTTCACAGATGTGTGTTCTGTGAGTAACACAAGAAACAAATGGTTCCACACACTGACCAGTCCACAGATTACCCTACAGATGGGGGTTTCCTCACAAACAGAGCACTGTCTTATCAGTTATTAAAACATGCAGACTAGCCATTACCACACACAACTTGTTAAATTGGCAGTAGTCTGAATGAAGGATAGCTACACTTACATGCTGTAGTCATGTCTGGCACATCACCCTCCTGTCTTTAGGCTATTTTCCACTGTGTATGTCATTTGAGGAATATCCAAATTTCATCTGTGATGCTGTTTACCAAACACCAGATCCATGTTCCACTTACAGCGGCTGTCATGGGCAAACACCAACATGATGATGTTCCTAGATATTGTACTGTGTTTCCATGCAATTGGCTATGGGAATGTCACCACAGCTGTTCCACATGCAATCAGCTAGAGGAGGACTGCAAAAGGTGCAGAGGCCATCACCTGATCATGACCATCACTTACAATACATAAGCTGCTGCTGAGCATGTGTACAACACCACATCCACCAGAGTGTGTGTGTGAGGGACAGACAGAGGCAAAGTACATCAGAGAAGGGCTGGGCGACTAAAACCTAAGCATCATCTGTCACACACCTACCTGTACAGGGGATCAAACCCCTGACTGATTAGCTATTACTATTTCAAGTGCATGCAGTTACTCCATGTACCACATAGCTGACATGTTGGTGTGCTGTAAGAACATATATGTGTGCTGGTGAGCGACATCTGCAATAGAGATATAGTAGACATATATAAAGTGTAGCACACATGGCTGTTCACATTGGCACACTTTGACAGGTTCACAAATACACTTCCTAACTACATAGTTTGCCACACTACAGTAATGCACAGGTATTATATGCACCACAGGGGTTTTCCTGAGGTTCTGTGGGCTAGGGCATGTGAGCGTGTCTGACATCAGTCAGTATGCCAATGGGAGTTATACTGGATGTGACTGTGGTTGGGAACATCATACCCCACACGCAGACACAAAGTGCCAGTACTGACATGCATGTGTGCATTGCTTCATGGGTGTGTAGTGGTTGGCTGTGCAAGATGGCTGTACAAGGCTGGGTGAGGGGTAATCCTTGGCATCAGGCCACCTGACAATGATCTGCAGTGTGGTTCAGGGGTGTAGTGTGTGCAATGTCCCACACAGATGGGTATTGTATTATCTGTCCTGTCATCCTGGTTATCATTGTGTGTGGCCATTGCTTTGCAATGCATGCCATGTCTGTGTTTGATAGTCCTTGACATGGACATTGCCTGGGATGTGCACGTCCCACATTAATGTACAGTGACATGTTTAAGTGTACCTGGTTTGCCTGGCACATGTTGTGTACACAGACTGTTATCATCAGATGTACCAATCCTGGCCTGGTGTGACAGGACCTGCTAATAGACAGCAGGTTGACCCTGCACCTGCATTCATAGCATGATACAGGTATTTCCTGTTATCAGTGACATCTGTCCATACAGGGCATGTGTGTAAGGCATTGTATGTCCTTTGTGGATCACATGTGATGGCACCACATATGTTGCAGGTGTCCAGTGGGGAACATAGTGAAGGTGTATTGTCCGCAATTATGTGCCTATTGTACTGGTGGAGAGGGTGCCATGCCCTCTGCAGCCCACTGCATTCACACCATGCCTACTATCTGTCAACAATGTGAAGGGTACTAGCAACACAGCATGAATTTCTAGGCAAGTGTGTTTGTGTATGACACATGGGTTCAGAACATAGTCTGGCTAATAGTAGGGTTGCTTACTTTGTTCACCAGGCCTATTGCTAGATGTAGTGGTATGGCTTGCCAAAACAGTCTCTTGGCTGATTGAAATCTGTAATCCTTATGAGGTGGACATTGTGACATATAATATGGCCACCATATAGGAAAACTACAAAACCTGCTCCTCAACATGTCCAGTGGTTAGACACTCACAGCCCCCTCCACACAGGTTCTGACTGTCAATCATACACACCTGCCATGTCTTGGAATAAAATTCCTACCTAACTAGTTTATCACACAACAGCATTACACAGTTATAGCACGTGCTATGGAGATTACTGGGTTACCCTATCCCCAAAGTTGTATTTCACAAGGAATGACATCAGCAGGTATACCAAAGTAGGGCATTTCAAGTTCCTGCAAGTGAGTAGCCCAAAATGCATTGCTCACAAAACAGACAGTGAGACACACACAACACATCCACGGGTATAGAGCCCATGACCAAGATCTATATCACACTACTGCATGGCGATGTTATAGGATGCACCACGAGGATTACTATGGAACTTATTCCCCAGAGGTGTATTTGACAAGGAATGACATCAGCAGGGTAACCAACGTAGGGCATTGTAAATCTCCTGCGAGTGAGTAGGCTATAATGCATTGCTCCGTACACAGACATTGCAACACACAAAAAACATACATAACTGCCATGGTTGTGGATGGAACCCTACCATAGTTCTAAATCACACTGCAGCAGTACGCAGTTACCAGACGTGCTACAGAGATTACTGGTCCCTGAGGTATATTTCTAGGTGGGTGACATCACCACCCTTGCCAAAGTTGAGTATGTGAATTGTAAGAAGTGTGTATCCTCTAAAAAGCATTGATCCCTTCTCAGGCAGAAAGAGACACCCACACAGTTGTCAAGTCTGGGATTAGAACACCTACCAAACTAGTTTATCACACTACAGCATTATGCAGTTACAGGACACACTACAGATTGTTTCCTTCTCAAGCAGACAGTCACACACAGTTGGCAAGTCTGGGATCAGAACACCTACCAAACTAGTTTACCACACTACAACATTACGCAATTACAGGATGCACAACAGAAATTACTAGGTTACAGCAGTCCCAGAGGTGTATTTCTAGGTGGGTGACATCAGCATCCTTGCCAAAGTTGAGTATGTAAATTGTAAGGAGTGTGCATACTCTAAAAAGCATTGTTCCCTTCTCAGGCAGACAGACACACACCGTTGGCAAGTCTGGGATTAGAACACCTACCAAAGTAGTTTATTACACTACAGCATTATGCAGTTACAGGATGCACTACAAAAATTACTGGGTTACAGCCGTCCCAGCGTTGTACACAGACACAGCTATAGCCATATATATAAACATGTCTGAACACCCTTTGTGACAAAGAAGGGTTCCAAAGGAATTGACGTGTACACAAAACAGAGGCAACTCTTGTGTTATAACATTTAAATCTTAATCAGTTCACCAGAGAAGGGATGGTTGTTGTGTATGTGGAGTTTGGGGTGGGGAATGATGGCTAAGGAAATATACCCTGGGGAGTGTGGAGTTTGGGTGGGGGAATGATGAGTATGGACATATACCCCAGGAACCACATCTGTGTCACTGCTCGACAGTGGCACAGGAAAATAATATACCCAACAGTAGTCGTTCTTGACTGTCTATCCTTTTCTATTCCTATGTAACAATTTGTAGACTCCACTCACCACAGATGACTACCATGGTGTGCAGCATGTTAAAAGACATAACATGTGTGTATGCCTGGCTACAGGGTAGTCACTCACACACACACACACACACACACACACACACACACACACACACACACACACACACACACACACACACACACACACACACACACACACACACATGCACACACACACACACACACACACACACACACACACACACACACACACACACACACACACACACACACACACACACACACACACACACACACACACACACACACACACACACACACACACACACACACACACACACACACACACTTGCCAGTATTGTGCTTACAAGTCTTGCCTATGTAAAGGTAACTAGTAGAGTGGTATGCAGTTGGGGTATGTGCCACAGAACCCATACAATTACACTTACTCTGATTCTGCTTCTGAGCTGGGTGACATCACAGGACTGATTACTTGCAGTGGGGGGGGGGGGGTTAGCAGATGACAAGGATAAAGGCCAGTGCAAAAGGTGGTTTCTCTTTGGAAAGCAGTAAAACACAGTCTCATGACAGGATGCAGACACAAATACACAACCACACTCATCCATTTGCTGACACACAAACTCAGGCATTTGCTGACACACACACACACACACACACACACACACACACACACAGTTGCCAGTGGTGGGATCAAAACTCCTGCCTATTTACAGATCACTATTACAGTACTACGCAGTTACAAGACACAGCACAGAGATTACACATTTCAAGGCGGTCAGAATGCCCTTCTAAGATTGAGGACATCAACAGGGATCCTGACAGTTAAGATGTACATAGCTGTAAACCTGTGTGTTTAAAGTAGGAGTCCATTACAACCTGTATGCACAAACAAGACACATCATCTGCAGGTAAGACATAGGTAGGCCTGAGAGGTATAGTTATAGCACAACAAGCCCTGAACTGGAGAATGTCCATCTATGGAATGGACAACTACTATCACTATACAGGGTTACAGTGGTCATGCTCATTCACAGACTCACAGGACTTGTTTGGATGCATTGACTCCATTTACACAAGGTCACAGTGGGCATGCTCATACACTTAGTAGCCCAGGGCTGTTTGGGATGCACTATGAGTACAACTACACAAGGTTATAATGGGCATGCTCATACACTTAGAAATACAGGACTTGTTTGGAAGCACTGACTCAAATTACACAAGGTGGCTGTGGGTACGCTCATACACCTAGTAGCACAGGGCTGTTTGGGATGCACTCCGATTCTAAACACAGAAGGCCACAGTGTGCATGCTCATACACTTAAATGTACAGAACACGTTGTAATGGACTCCTATTGTAAGCACACAGGTTTGCAGCTATGTACATCTTAACTGTCAGTATATATGCACATCATACAGGTTTACTACCAGATACATGTCTGTGGCCCGTAAATGATATATCTGCGTCTGTGCTGTGTAATACACATGCATACATGTACATGAAGTACTGTCATATATATGTGAAGTATACACAATCATGCATGTGTGGAAATGACAGACAATAGGTTAACTGGGACACACAGGTGGATGCTAACTACAGCATGTGTCTCACACATTGTTGCCCTGAAAGGCATACATTGATATCAGGTTGTGGACAGTGACATTATACTTAGAACAGTGGCATGTGCAAGCAGAATATGTGAGCCCCATTGTCTAATGGTACTAAGGTGCAGGTCTCAAGATGACCTCTCCCGGCTGTGTTAGTAGTTGGCATTATTAGCAGGACTGCTCCACTAAGTATATCTGACATTGATCATCTACACAATGTCTGCTGCTGTCCGTCACCTTAGATGTAGCATTTGATACCAAGCACAATACTGCCACTCACAATGATGTCATGGTACTAGTGGCAACTGCTTGACCAAAACAATTAGCCAATGTCCTGCTGTAATTATGATGTTGTCCAGTGTCTGTCATTCCGGGATGTCATGACTGAAAGAAGACAAGCCTTTGTCACAGAGCACATGCATCCATGATTCAAGGGTGTGGATAATACCTAGGTTGCATTTACCCATATAGTGGCATTCCAAGGCAAAGGTCCTAAACACAGAAGTAACACCCTGACACCTACAAGACAATTACATTGGATGCTTATGCTAACCAGTGCTTGATGTATGGCTTTCGTAATCCATTTGCTCAATGTAGAATCTACAATGGGGAATACTGACATCTGGGCAGTGAGTAACACCTGGCTGAAGGCTCTGTAGTGCATAATAGCACTACCACCATATAACTCAGAGCCAGACATGTGGGTCATAACACTGGTATGGGCCACTCCAGGTGGTGGTGGTGTCCACATATTCATAAAGGCTACTCACAAAGACCACTACTCCAACATAATTCATCACAGATGAGTCAGGTACAGGTGACAATGGCAAAAGCTGCATTCTAGGTTGTATCCTCATATACATCCACCAGCATGTCCTCAGACTACCAACACACATCCATACATGTGGTATAAAATAGTATGGTAGAACACCAAATAACCTTTGACTGGTGGACTGTATCTAGCCCTACATCAACTGTGCAAAGTACCCATGTACTGACACAGTTGCATAATGTGTTATGCAATGCAATAATACCACTGTTTGTAACCAGGTCAGTTGTACACATACCAGGATCCCTCTGATGTTGTCAGCATTAACACAGTTGACTGTTGCTGTACATTAGTAAACAACACCCTCATGGTTGGATATGACCTAGATGTACCTGCCTTGGATATGTACATCCCACACTCATACAACATAAATGAAAATACCATAGCTGTTGTTGTCCTTTGTACATACAGGGGGCTACATTCATTACACACATGCACATGGAAGATAGGTCCATGGCTGCTGAATGCCAAAAGTACATAAGGTTTGATATCTATGTTGAAAGAGGTAATATTCCCTCTCTACTGGTCACCCATGACACCTTTCATATCATACCACAACCCATGTGGCCCGTATGTCATTAGACATGTCCACCAAATGCAATGCCTACAAACATACCCAAATAACAGGATCATAGGACCCACACACATAGCCTGTATTGACAGACTCAGGGGAAATACAGCTATGCTCTGTATGTTCCTGAGTAGTTACAGGTGATATATCCATGACATGTGCAGCCATGCGTGCCCACAGCTCCTACATATACCCCATGTCAACAATTGCAAGCCATGCATGCTGTGTGCTGTCTGGACATTAACCTTATTACCACAATAGCCAGAACGTGTTGGGGTGAGATGTTTACAAGCCACAGACCTCACACATGCTTGAATAAGTGCAATGCCTAGCTCAAACAGAGCACATTGCTGGCACTCTTCCAGTAATCATGAGATGTGTGTGGCAAATATGATGTGTGTGTGGCAAATATGATGTGCTCAATGTTGACCATTACAGTGCCCTGGCTTCACAGTGGAACTGTCAACTAACAGTTTGTAGGATCATGACATGGACTATTGCTGTGTGTGTGTCTTGCTGATGTGTTGTTGGCATAAATGTGCACTTGGCTACTCAGTGAAGGTGGTTGTGTGTCCTACCAGTGCATGAATACAACATCCATTATGGTGTAATGCTCAGCTAGGTTTCACACATGGTGTGGGGAAGGTGTGGAATGTATCCTCTTGACCTGCTAGTCCACTTACTGATGGAGACTGCACATGTGTACATGTATTGATGTGTGTTTAAATTCCATGTGTGTGCAGTGTCTGATGTTTGAAGGTGACTGTTGTCTTAGTACATCATGCAGTTGCAATGCAGCCTCACCATTGCCAACTGTATTTGGTGATATGCTCAAAGTACAGTAAGCTGTACTTTAGGTATGGACAGATGTTTGGACATAACTACTAAATGGTGGGGCTACTTTGCAGACGAATGATTACTGAGGACAGCTGACAGGTGTGTTACAACCATTCCTACAATAACCTGTGTAACTGCTCAGCTATGGTTTTGTTAATTGAAGGGGAAGACACACAACGTAGAATGCAGTAAGGGTGACACTGAAGGCAAACCTCTTGACACCTGGAACAGTAACACCTCCCCTGTGCTTATATTGTGCATATATCAGCACAGTTGGCAAAGGAAAGAGTCAGTATGCTTTGTAGCACATGCGATAGTGCTGTAACTCTGTAATACCTATCATGAGATAGGCAGGTGTCTGATTCACAGTACTGGCACATGTGGGGGTGTGTGTGTGCCCATATGTCACGTATGGTGGGGAATACATCCCACATGTTTTTCACTCTCCTCTACACTGTTGTAGACATCTGCACAGAGTGAAGTGTAGAAAGCAAGACATTGGCAGGGATTTGAATCTCACACATGTCAAGTGTCTGTATGTGTGTGACATAGGTATATATCTTTTTGAATGCCACAGTGTGTGTGTGTGTGTGTGTGTGTGTGTGTGTGTGTGTGTGTGTGTGTGTGTGTGTGTGTGTGTGTGTGTATGTATGGCTGTCTGGTCCCTGGAGTAAGGCTGTATTTTATCATAGTGAAATGATAAGACCCCATCCCCCCATCCACACAATGCAATCTAGCATCCTTGTTGATGTCATCAATCTTAGAAGGGCTTTCTAACCACCTGTAAACATGTACCCCCTGGGGTGAGGCTTGTTGTTACATAGCCTACTGATGAACTCCCCTCCCCGCATACACTCACCGCAATCTAGTATCCCTGTTGATGTCCTCGATCTTAGGCCATTCTGACTACCTGTACATGTGTAATCTGTGTGGCGCATCTTGTAATTGTGTAGTACTAAAATGATTATTTGCACATAGGCAGGGGTTCTCATCCCAACATTGGCAACTGTGTGTGTGTGTGTGTGTGTGTGTGTGTGTGTGTGTGTGTGTGTGTGCATGTTACTGTGTCTGTGAATCCCTGTGTGTGTGTGTGTGTGTGTGTGTGTGTGTGTGTGTGTGTGTGTCAGAGTGCATGTTACTGTGTCTGTGAATCCCTGTGTGTGTGTGTGTGTGTGTGTGTGTGTGTGTGTGTGTGTGTGTGTGTGTGTGTGTGTGTGTGTGTGTGTGTTACTGTGTCTGTGAATCCCTGAATATGTGTATGCATCCTGTCATGAGAGTGGGTATTACTGCTTCCCAATGAGAAGTCACTTTTTCCAGTGGCCTTTACCTTTCTCATCTGCTAAACCTCTATTTTACTTCATCCCCGCTCCAGTAACTATACCTGTTATGTCACCCACTATGGATGTGACGGCTCTGGCCACAGTAACTTACTACACAGCTATCATGCTCTTGGATCATTAGATCAGTAAACATGTTTGAAACTTGGGAGATTATAACTGTGATGTGGAAGCTACATAGTGGTTGCAGGTATTGTCATACAGACCTGTGAGTAGTCTACATTTACATATGGGACACTAACTGCAAACACTGTCATCCCCCTGCACATGCAATTACTCCTGAAAGAGGAAGGCAGAACATCAAGATCAACATACAGTTACTATTGTTACACATGATACATACTGTCAAAAGTACAAAATGCATTCTAAAACTGTAGTACATGGTATGTCTGCTGCCTGTCAGCTCTACTCAACAATTGTAATATACAATTGTCTTCCTAGTATGTTCATCCTGTGCATCAGACCATATGAGCATGTCCCTGCACCGATGGTGCGGATGACAAGGATGCGACACAGGCATCATCATATGTACGGGGTGATAATGTTTGCCAGAGGCCTAGGCTGCACCATTGGAGGACATCATGTGTGTGGGTTAGGGCCTTTGATCTCATTGAGCGTGTGTGAATGTTATGCGTGTGTGTGTGTTGAGGTGCCCTACATTTGTTTCTGGTGTGTGCGTGTATGTATGCACACAGGTCTGGCATTTGGCTGGCCTACACAGGGGTATTATTGACAGTTGCAGACTCTACAGGGCAGTTTTCACAGTTCATGGTGTCTGGGCCTGGTCACGTGACCTGCGCCTGCCAGGGGTTGCACAGGCACTACCAGGCAGAGGTCCAGATTGGATACTGTCTGATGCACATGTCCACTGGAACTGTGTCCCTGTTAGGACCATCCAGGACCACGTGCACGTGGCCTGCTGTGTCCTGGTGTGGACAGCACAGTACCAGCTGCACTGCTGCTGCTATCGCCACTATGGGATCGGGCATGTGAAGTAGCATGTTCACGTTGACCTTCAACAGGTGATGAAGCTGGCCTACGTCCACGTGCCCGACGCCTCACTCCTTCCAGATGTTCCAGCACAGACATTCCACACTCGAGGATTGACATGCCACAGTCAAGGACT
>NC_056727.1:171853841-171990641 GCF_019279795.1 Protopterus annectens | reverse complement strand
TAAAAATCCCCACCCAAGTTCCCCAAAAGGCATCATCAACTCACCAATTACTTTTATTGTAATACTGGTTCTTTAATTTAAATGTAACTATTACTGAATTAACCATCTAAGTAAACATGAACATTTCTTGCACATCATCCAAAACGCTTGTGTTTATGCAACTTGATTGTATGCAAAACTTTTCGGACATGAAGCAATGAGCAGTTAAACTACTATCAGCTATTGGACCTTTGAACTTTCTCACCTGACATCATTTAAGGTTCCTTTCTTTTTCTCTCCCCCCCCTTCCCAAGGCTGAAGAGAAAAATAACTGTTTTAATGCTGTATGAGCTATATTCAAAATAGGTATCTCACCACAGCAATTATTATGCATCACCCCAGCACACCTCTCGTTCAAACATCCCAAAATAACAAAAAGTAAAGGTTACCCATCCACCAAATCTAGCTGTTTAATCTCAAACTCAGTAATCTCAAACCCACAAGGAAAATGAAACAACACATCTAGAAAGTATATTAAAAAAGAAAGTAAATGGAACATCATCACTAAATGCAAAATGCAATGTCTAAAGCAGCTAAGAGCTTCCTCACACCAGGATATTCACAATTTACACAAAGCACCAGATGAATTGCCAACATCTCTCAAAAAAGTTCATACCTACACAAAATTAAATTTTTATTATTTAACAAATATTAATTATTCTTACTTTAACCATCTTTTATATAAAACATGCTAACACAATATGAAATGAAAATAAAAAAACAGGAAATTATTAACAGTTAACACATTCACAACTTCAACAAAAGAAGTAATTTGCTATGGTACCTAAAACATAATAAATAAGTTTATCAACTATTTTTATACTTAAATTATGCTCATTAACTCTATTTATGTCAGCATAAATCATATTATTATTACTTATGTACTAGTTTAGGTTAGTCAAACTTATTATGAATAGCTGATGTATACCCTTTAAATATTTTAATCATATCTCTATGATGAAAGTATTTAAATTTTTAGTGATATTTTTATTAGTTCAAGTAATATATGTTGAATATTAGTGTGACTTATTTTCTAGTTATTAATAAGTGATTTTTATATTATTGAATTTTGTATGTTTATACAAATAACTAAAACTTTTACCTTAGACATGTAAGTACCCATGTTTTCCTTTTTCCATCAGATTAGGTTTGAATAAAATAATCTCTAGGATTCAGTAAAGTTTACGCAGTAATTTTTCACTGTCTGTGCATGGCTACAGAAAGTTTTAGATTCAGAAAGTGCCATGTAGAGGTGCGCACCCCCTGTACAAACCAGGTAAACACTGAGGTATGCTAATAACAGCATAAGCAGGTGAACTGCATGCTAATCCACCAATATAACATGGTGGAACTATTCAAGAAGCTATAACGCATCCCTATAGACTCCATGCTGGTTTGTCCTGTGTATTCCAAAACTTTGGGAATACAGCCATAGAAAGGAGTCTGCATGGAGAGAATCATGTCAACTGCTGCATTTACAAGGTAAGTCTTGAACCTGGATTGTATTGTGTAATAATAGAAATGAGTGGCATATCCTTGTATCATACTAATAGAGCAACATATCCTTGTGTGTGCCATAATGCTAACTCACCTTTGCTCCCTCCCCCCACAAAAGAACCATCTATCCTTGCTTGTGCCATAACAGTGACTCACCTATGCTCCTCCCCCAAAAAAAGAATGAAAATGACACAATTTGCAACCAAACCCTCTTTGAAATGCTAAAAGATATATCAAAGGAACTGTCCCTGAAACACTTGTAGATATTTATCACACAGCATTCCATTTTCATGTATTGCTGTATTGGCTGTTATGCATACCTCTGAAATGGGTTGAAAAACATGTCCATGCCATCAGTACATTTCTAATTAATGCATACATATAAAAGTGTAAAAGCCTATGCTTTAGATATTTCTTAAATACATTCCAGCATATGCAGTATGTAGCTGACCAAATGGGAGCATACCTTCTGAAGTGCAGTACTGCTCTGTACAGATATATCCTGAAGAAATAGCATTATGTGCAGTCTTTCCAACATAAACAAGTGTTCCACCATCAATTTGCCTAGCTACATGGTTGCCTTTCTATGGTGCTGATTCAGGGCTGTTAGCACAATGAAGATGCAAATGAGGTATGAACTCATTAGAATTGCTGAATCCCAAAAAGTTGGATCTGTGTAGGAGATGTAAACATAGTGCAGGCATTCCCTTCAGTGTTTGTTTTTAATGGATTGCAAGTATGACTGATTAGTGGTTGGGTGAAGGAAAACACAGCAGCACTGTAGGCTGCTTTACTTCCAGTGGATGTATCTGGTTAGATCTACAAAATGTTAGATGTAAGGTTGGAAATGTAAGTAAGCAGCATACAAATCACAGGTTGTGTTCCTTAACATCGAACCTGCCCCTCATTTGTTGGCAATTGCATGTGATATTATTTCCACTTAATATCCTCACACATCTTAAGGACAATGATATAAAATGGCTTACACATTGCATGTCTCAGAGTAATGCTCAGATAGTTGAAGAATGGCCAACAAATATACAAATGTAAGAGAGAGCTGCATATTTGCAAGCAATAATCATGACAGGTTGTGTTATCACTAGATGCACTACATCTAAAACTAATACATGTACAAATAACACTTATTGGTTTGATATCACTGTATATGCTGTTGCAGTTGATTGTATGTGTATTGAGTTAAGTTCTTTGCTGCAAAGCTGTTTGTGTGGCAAAGAGGGGCATCCATCCTGTGTTTTAAAGGTGCATTGGTGTGAGAGTTCAAATCTAGTCTTAAGTACAAATATCTCTTGGGTAATAACATTTCCTATTGTCTACGTCATAGATTACATTTCCTCATTTCAACTACCTCTCCCTTTTCTTTCTTTTTTAGTTTTTTCTTTTTTTTATTGGACAGTGTTTGGGAGATGCGCCATGTAGCACAAACAGGGGAAATGGAGAAAAATGAATGTCAGGTTTGGCTGTGCTTGTCTGGTTTGCATGCAGTGCAGCAGTACACAGACTGGACACCTGGCCCACCCAGGAAGCAGATAGGATCCAGAGAGCAAAAAATAGAAACCAGATGCATTAATTTAATACTGTTGGGCATCATGCAAACCCAGTAAGTGAAGTTGTGCTGTGGTTCACAGCGAGACCTTAAGAATGATTAGTAAAATAGGGAATGTCATGTAACTAGCAGCAGGTGTTAAGTGCAAGGCTGGAGTACAAATGGTCCTGGGTTCTAGTACAGGGTGTGCAACCTTTGTTTTACTGTTCTGACATTTCATTTTTTAGCAATGAACTGCAACATAGACAGGAGTTTTATCAACCCTCTTGTGGCAATAGATGCAAGTGTATGCCTGCCATACACATGGTCCTGTGTTCAAATACAGCATATTCCATGCACTTTTACTGTTGCTCGACTTCCCATTATAGTCAGTCTCACTTATAACACTTGACATGGTGTAGCTGATATCAATTATATGTATGAGGGTGAGGCACTAGTATTGTGTCAGTTATGTATTTATGTATCTGTGTATTATCACATTTATTCTCAAATATATGACTGTGGGTATATTGTGTACTATATTCCTGTAAGTATGTTTTTGCTATCTGAACATGGTGGAAAACCATCACTCTCCATTGCTCTTGATCCGCTGTAGACATGGCAGGTGTTTCTGGTGAAGGTGTCAGATTTAGGGCACAGAGATAGGGTATCCAGGAGTACAAAATTGTTTTTGGACTCCTAGTTAAACACCACAGTGCCAGGCATCTGCAGGGGGACTATTCTGTCACTCAGTAGAAGTCAAACACTTGGGATAGTTTGGCCTGGACTGGAACCAGTGTCACCAGTATCCCATGCACTGGTGACCGATGTAGGCATCACTATAATGATCTACAGCAGAGGAAGAGGAATACCCTTGATACTTGGATTAAGGAATTTAGGACTGTGGACATCCCACAACTATGTAATTATCAACTACAGACAGTACTTGTAAGACTTAAAAGCTAAATATAGGCAAGACTGGTATTCATAATGGTATTCAGTTCTGTTCTGTTTTTCCACAGCTGCCATCGACTGGGAGGTCAATGTAAGAACCCATGGTGCTAGATTTGTGCAAATGAGGGAGCATGTGGTATGTATGCAGCCGGACAGTAGTATTATTATAGCATTAAAGGTTAAATATAACTTTTTTGGTATGTTATAGAGCTGTATCAAATTGAGCATGCATATCTCAACTGTAAAAGCAAGTATGCATGCATTAGTATGTAGCACAAACCAAGAGTACTACATTAGACTTTAGTCGGAGGTTGTGGGTTCAAAGACTATACTTCCAAAATATATACAGTGGATATAAAAAGTGTACACACCTCTGTTAAAATGCCAGGTGTTTGTGATATAAAAAAATGTTCTCACCTTTAATGTGACCTATAACCTGTACAATTCACTTGAAAAACAAACAAATTTGTTAGGGGGAAAATATAAAAAAAAAATGTACAATAAGCTGGTTGCATAAGTGTGCACAACCTTAAACTAATACTTTGTTGAAGCACCTTTTACTATAATTACAGCATTCAGGCTTCTTGGGTACACACCTGGCATCAATTAAAGAGACTATGATTAACCCTAAAGTTCAGCTCTCTTAGTAGGATTTTTCTGACATTTACTCAGTTGCCTGCTACAGCAAAAGGCATAGTTCGCAGAGAGCTTACACAGCATCAAAGTGATCTCACTGTTTAAAGGTATCAGTCTGGAGAAGGGTACAAAAAAAATTTCCACAAAATAACATGAAACACAGTGAAGACAGTCATCAAACAGTGGAGAAAATATGGGACAGCAGTGATGTTGCAAAGAACTGGACATCCCTCCAAAATTGATGAAAAGACAAGATGAAAACTGGTCAGGGAGGCTGCCAAGAGACCTACAGCAACACTGAAGGAGTCGCAGGAATTTCTGGCAAGTACTGGTTGTGTACTACATGTGACAACAATCTCCCATATTCTCCATATGTCTGGCCTATGGGGTAGGGTTGCAAGAAGGAAGCCTTTTCTTACATAGAAAACATCCAGGCCCAGCTAAAATTTGCAAAACGTACATCAAGTCTCCCAAAAGCATGTGGAAAAAATGAGTTATGGTCTGATGAGACCAAGGTTGAACTTTTTCCACAATTCCAAAAGGTACGTTTGGAGCAAACACTTTGCATCACCAAAAGACACCATCCCCATGGTCAAGCATGGTAGTGGCAGTATCATGCTTTGGGGTTGTTTTCTTCAGCTGGAACTGGGGCTTTAGTCAAGGTGGAGGGAATTATGAACAGTTCCAAATACCAGTCACTTTTGGCCCAAAACCTTCAGGTGTCTGCTAGAAAGCTGAAGATGAAGAGGAATTTCACCTTTCAAGATGACAATGACCCCAAGCATTCATCCGAATCGACAAAATAATGGATTCACCAGAAGAAAATTACAATTTTGGAATGGCCCAGCCACAGCCCAGACCTAAATCCAATAGAAAATCTGTGGGGTGACCTGAAGAGGGCTGTGCACAAGAGATGTCCTCACAATCTGACAGATTTGGAGTGCTTTTGCAAGGAAGAGTGGGCAAATATTGCCAAGTCAAGATGTGCCATGCTGATAGACTCCTACCCAAGAAGACTGAATGTTGTAATTAAATCAAAAGGTGCTTCAACAAAGTATTAGTTTAAGGGCGTGCACACCTATGCAACCAGCTTATTATACTTTTTTTTGTATTTTTTATATATTTTTTCCCCTAACAGATTTGTTTTTCAATTGAATTGTACAGGTTATAGGTCCCATTAAAGGTGGGAAAAGCTCTGAAATTATTTATTGTGGTCTCGTTTTTTTATATCACAAAAACCTGGCATTTTAAATGAGGGTGTGTACACTTTTTATATCCACTTTAATACTGCCAATTCTTCAATTATGTGTAACTTGAAGGTTTAAAGTAAAAACTCTACACAAGTGGCACACATGCCCCACTGTAAACTGTAATCTGTGTAATTAGAGCACCCATATGTGCAATATATGCACATATCAATGAGTACTTACTGCAATATGTAGTATAATGTGCATCTGCTAAGAGCTGGTAGTCTTAAAAGTAAAAATTCTCTTTTAGGAGATGGTAGTCTTAAAAATAAAGGTCAAGATAACAGAGTCAAATAATTGTATTAATTCATTGTATGTCACATAAGAAGGTACTAATCATATCTCTTTCTTGCTCTCACCCCAACCCTTATCTCTCTTTTTTATTTTATTTTTTTATTTTTTGTTGTATTTTATTACTTGTCATCAAAATGTGTCCATGTCTTCCATGTGTACCACATCACTAAATTCTCCACAGCACAGTGGGGTAGGCCTGACCCAAAGGATCCACTGGCTCCAGCACCACTGCCCAGCACTTCTGGGAACCAACCTGGCAGCACCATCTCTGTTGCCCCTGAACTACCTGCTCCCTCAGGTAGTCCTGCACTGGAGGCAGGTACTCTGGAACCCTCAAGGAGCAGTAACAGAGATGGTGATTTTATCAGCCACATCAAGATGCCAAGGATGGTGTGTAGGGTTGTGTGTCACACTGCCAGTGCACACCTACGTGGGCTGGAGAGGCTGCTGTCCCTTATTTTACACAGTAGTAGTAGGAGAAGAAGGAGATGTTAAGTACTCCAGCCAGCAGCAAAGTGAGGTAACAGTGATGACAGTCCTCAATTCTCACTGTCACTGAGCTTGACACACATGGATTCTGGATGTCCCCACCCTCATTCCAATCACGGTGTCCCCCAAACTTTTGAATCCATCACCATCCATCTCTAGTCTTGTTTGTCATGTCTGTCTGCAATTGCTTCCACACCTACCTAACTTAATTGACCCAGATTACCTCTGTGTCTTCCCCAAAATTACTCTCTCTCTTAAAAAAAATGGGCACCTGCCCCCCCCCCCCCACACACACACAAAAAAAAAATCATCCCATATGCAGCTTTCCATTTTGCATACTTGTCTTCTTGTCACACTTGATTTGGTCCAATTGGCTATACAATATGATCGTGTTGTGATCACCCCTCTCTCTGAAGGTGACAGTCTAAATTCAGTTAATATTTTGCACATATGTTCACTTTATACTGTTAAAGAAATGGCTAGATAAGGTTCTTTCCTACCTCCCTCCTGGACATTCCTGCCCTGCTTTCCCTTTGTTCTTCTCCCTGCTTTCTCCCCATTTCATCACTGTCCTACCTTCCCCATTTCTTTTCTTTAATGCATTATTGCATGATGGTGCACATTGCGCTCCAAGTCACAGCAACAGTAATGCGAAACAACTTAAAAGTATTACATACAGCTGCATTTGAACCTAGTACTATCTGGCCACAAAAAGGAATGCATCACTGCATTAACTGCATTAACACGTGCTGCCACAGAGTCAGTTAAGTAGCAGGTGTATTCCAGACACTCAGTGCTAACTGCAAGACTTTGTTCTTCCCCCTGCTTACTCCCCATTTCACCACTTTCCTATCTATACAATTTCAACACCTTTAATCTGGTCAAAAAATACAATCACACACAAAACACATAAGTAGCAGAAAAAGCAATGGATCCCTTCAGTTTTTGGGCTCCATGATTGTGAGGAGGTGCACATTGCACACCGATGTGCAGCGATGGTGAGCAGTGGCAAAATGCTGTGGTTACCTCTGTGCAATGCTGCTTAACCCCATTGGGCTATGCCAACACACAGCAACACATCTCATATAAACAATTCATGTCATTGCATTATCACTCTGTAATGAAAAGTATTTTAAAGTATTAGAGACACCTGTATTCGAACCCAGTACTATCTGGCCCAAAAAAGGAATGTATCAAAGCATTAACACATGCTGCCACAAACTCAGTTAAGTAGCAGATGTATTTCATAGACTGAATACTAACTGTCAGGCTTTAGCAATGGGCTTGCATTTGTGAAAAGCTTGCCTAAGTGCAAACATGTGTATCTCTCATGCATATGCACTTCCATGCAAATTCGATGCTCGCCGTGCCATGGGATGTTTATATTATGCTGTATTACTGCTGTTTACTGTCCATTTCTTATGTATGACATGAAATTACATATAGAAACATTACAAACTGAGAGCCCTATCTAACATTATTTCACATGTTTACAATACATCCATGTGTTTGCAGCCCCTCCCAAACACTGCCACCATGGGGTCTCAGTGCTTTGTCTGCACATATATCAACTACACTACAAAATGTAATATCAAATGTTGTGTGTTATGCAATGCACATCAATCTGCTAACATACAGAACTACAACTATTGACACATAAGCCTAAAAAGCCTTATCTGCAAGACTAGTGCAGGAATCAGCATGGGCCATATCCACAGGGACATAGGTGAACTTCAATACACTTGACCCTACACATTGTGGTTTTGTCAAGTGTAGATATTACTTATTGACCCTTGTGGACTTCTTGTATACTGACCCCAAAGACCTGGATGAGGGACACCAGGGCATAACACCTATGTTAAGTTGTCCAAGGCCTTTGACACTATTCACCCATTCATGTCATAGTGAAGATCTCCCATGTGGGAATTAGGCCATACAGTACTAGATGGATAGCCAACTGGCTCAACAACAGAACACACATTCTCAGAGTTGGGGACTGCACCTCCACCACTAGCCCACTCACCAGTAGAATACCACAAGGATCTGAGCTGGGTCTTCAACTGTTTGGAAAATGCTTCCCTGAATCACAAGCAACAGGAAATGACCTATGGTTTACCCAAATTTGTAAATAACTATTAACTGGATGCACTCATATAGAGTCTGCAGTGATGGTAACATATTACAGAAGTGCTGACTCAGACTAATGATTGGTGCCAAACTCATGGAGTGAACAGTAAATCATAGAGTGACTCATTGTCCCCTTTGTCAGTGATGTACCCCTGCTCATTATGACATACATAGCACCCCTGTAAGCTCAAACACAGTGTTGTGAGACTTGGAAACACATGTTGATAGCAGTCTACACTTTCATCACTATGTGTCCATAGTGGTGACACACCATCTGCATTGCACACATCATGCATATGGACATCACATCCAAGATCATGGTAGTCATACTTCTGTTGTACTTTACCCTTATCACACCAATAATGGAATACAATGCTCACATTTGTCTGTACCTCACCAGACACCTGCAGCAATTGGAGAAAACACAGGGTTGTGCCTGGGAGAATCCCAGGACTCCAAACATGACATACATGGAAAGACTGACATATCTGTCGTGGTACTCGTTATCATGCAGATTACTGAGAGGTGACCTATGCCTGCCTTGCAGAACAGTCTCAGACCCTGTCCTTCTGGAAATGATGGACATCTGCAACTCAAATGGGACAAGAATAAATTGCCCCAGGGTTCTCAACCTAACCTGTGAAATAAATAGAACATGCTGGGGAGATGCATAAATCCCACAAAGATTCACACTCCTCTGTAATACGCTCTCACTGCGTGTGAGGCAGTGCTCTTCAATGTCCTTTCAAGTGCAAACTTGAGTACTGGTTGGGTGATTGTAAAGTCACCTCTGGGGTGGGCTGGCGCTGCTCACAAACTTGATCTACAAAAAAATACCATCCAGCTATGCTCAATAGGGGTACTTGTGGTTTTACACAGCTAGCCTACTAAACACCTTAGTGCTATTAGGCTAGTGCCCTCATATGACCCTATGTGCCTATGTAGGCCTCCCAACCTGTTGTCCCCCACATTGTCTGCTAATGTCATCTACTATAAGTTCACCTGCACTCTTGTATAAATCAGACTTGTGCCATGGCACTTGCATAAAGTACTGTGTTCTGTAGTTTGTATACTTAGGTAGGTAAGGGTTCTATTCTCAGTGCACTCGACTTGGTGTTTGTGTGTGTGTGTGTGTGTGTGTGTGTGTGTGTGTGTGTGTGTGTGTGTGTGTGTGTGTGTGTGTGTGTGTGTGTGTGTATGTGTGTGTGTAGACAACAGAGCAGAAGTGTGTATCTTATAGTTACTTCTACAATGACATGGATTGCCAGTATTTTGATACATGCACATGCTTACACATCCATTTCATGCAAGCCTCTCAATCCCCTGTCTCTCACATGGTGTGCTGATGTCATCTACTATAAGTTCACCTGTATATACTCCTATATAAATTAGACTTATGCTGTGGTGCTTGCTTGTACTGGGTTCTGTAGTCTGTGTACTTTGATAGGTAGGGGTTCTGTTTTCACTGCAGTCAACTTGGTGTGTGTGTGTCCAGACAGCAGAAGTGTGTATCCTACAGTTACTTCTTCAATGACATGGATTGCTAGTATTTTGATACTTGCTCATGCCTACACATCCATTTCATGCAGTCCTCCCAACCTCCTGTCTCCCACAGAGCCTGTTGATGCCATCTACTATACGTTCTCCTGTATGTACTTCTATATAAATCAGACGTGCTGTGGTGCTTGTGTAAAGTACTGGCTTCTGCAGTCTGTGTATTAGATAGGTAGGGGTTCTATTATCACTGCAGCCAACTGTGTGCATATGTGTGTGTGTGTGTGTGTGTGTGTGTGTGTGTGTGTGTGTGTGTGTGTGTGTGTGTGTGAGAGCTCATGTTTGACATTACAGAGAGCATTTTACACCAGCATGTGGGACACTGTTATCTTCTCTTCAACAGACAAGGCTGATGTCATCAGCTATAAAGTGTTGTCTCACACACTCAAAGTTGGACTTCAGCTGTCGTGCTTGCATAAAGTACTAGGTTCTTTAGTCTGTGTAATTAGATAGGTAGGGGTTCTATTTTCACTGCAGTCAGCTATGTGCATATGTGTGTGTGTGTGTGTGTGTGTGTGTGTGTGTGTGTGTGTGTGTGTGTGTGTGTGTGTGTGTGTGTGTGTGTGTGTGAGCTGTTGCTTGATATTACAGAAACCATTTTACATCAGCATGTGGGACACTGTTATCTTATCCTCAACAGACACTGCCGATGTCATCAGCTATATCACATTTTTGGATATGCAGTACTCCCACCAGGGCAGGGCTAGAGACTGGCCTGGAGGTCAGGCAGAAGTCACCTCATCCTATATAATAAAGATTACAGTGACATGGATTTTAATCTATCTACATACATAATGACATGATTTGTAGGCCCTATGTTAGCTTGCTGGGAAAGCCCTGTGGTCTGTCCACCTGCTACATGTGTCTGGTGTGGTACATGTAAAAAAGAGCATTATTCTCTATTAGTGTTTTAATGAGTTTGACTACAGTCCTGGCATACAATCCTATGATCTCAGTATGATGGCATGACTTATGATGTACACAGCATAGGCTTTCAATAGTAGTGTGGACACTTGTTGGTCAATGTTCACATTGCTATCTACATGTGTTCCCAGTGATTGCATTACTGGGTGTCTGCACAGAAGGCTGTTGTCAATGCCATGATTAACATGGAACTCTACTTTCAGATGGCCAACATTGCAAGCAAACATTTATGCATTTATTTGTATGTGTGCCTTTGTCACCATTTAGTTGTGTGTGTTAGCTCCTCTTGTACTATGTTAACACCATTGGTGTACTCAATGACTGCATACTATATGTAAGAATCAGCAAACTTGGTAAGCCAAAGGCCATACACTTTAGCCTGAACTGTCAAGAAATACAGTTCAAACAGTGAAGGTTCAAACGCAGATCCCTAGGGTTTGCCAATGGTGACAGCTCTACTGGTACAGGTTGCTTCACCAGCTTTCATGTGATGTGTTCTGTCAATGAGCCAGTTGGTTACCCATCAACTGACATAAGGTTTAATTCCCAGCTTGAGGGTTTTCTCAATGATACCTGGGTGTGTGATTGTGTCAAAACCCTAGACCAGATCACAGTAGGCAGTGTGCACTGTCTTACCTTCATCCAGGCCTATCACATGGACTCAATGGGCTGTGACAACACCACAGATCACCTATGGCATGACTCAGCATGTGCAACTTCCTGATATGGTTGAATACACAGTTCAACACACCCTCCACATGGCCCATGTTCTCATACAAGGGTGTACACCAACATGTATCCACCTGAGTTGGGGGGACAGCATCTGATGCATGCATGTATAGAGACATCCTGACTCTTCTTGACTGTGAGGTAGACCAACATGTCATCATGGACCTCTTCT
Organism: Protopterus annectens; assembly: GCF_019279795.1. NCBI lineage: Eukaryota > Metazoa > Chordata > Ceratodontiformes > Protopteridae > Protopterus > Protopterus annectens. The sequence continues at coordinate 171,978,436 of NC_056727.1, read as the reverse complement.
ACATATACACTAGTAATATTCCAGGTGTGTGCAACAGACCTGTGTGAGTTGTTAATACTACATCAGGTCCATTACATCTGATAGATGTCCTCAAAGAGGACATCGAGGCCATGCACAATGACAGCAGTATTATCTTGTGGAACTTGAACAGGTCAAGACAAATCCACACTGAGATATTCAATCAACACTGTCATATGTAGGCATAAACAGGTATATCAACAAATGGGTAGACCAGTGTATGACATACATGGCATCTCACTTGTTGAAATGTATGATGTGACATATATCTCAGGTCCAGTGATCAGGTTGGTACATCGGGGTGTCTGATAGGCCCTTTCCTGCCTAGTAGTTAAGTGATGGACATCACAGATAACATACACATACTGTGTCCAAACAGTTGCCTAAAGGACCACAGCTTGTGGGAAATCATTGACTCCAACTGTGATATTAGTATAATATTGACATTATCAACACATACCAGAAACTGCTGCCACAGCCATGACAACACCTGCATTGACAAAAAAAACATGGAGGGATTTGTTGAATCAGGAAACAGATAGACCACCTGATTATGGTGTGGGCATCACACCCTATAATCAGACCAATACGTATGTGACCTGTGTCCTGGGGTAGAGGGTAAGTGGTACATTCACCAGCATGTGGTCAACAGTGCTGACTACTCCCTTGAAGGTTTCACAACTACTAGGTATGTGAAGGACATGCGCATCAGAGGCCATGATACTTTCATGGTTCCCAGCCTTCATCACACCAGTACCTGTACAATGCACCCTTTGTCATGTACCTCCCTACACATCTTCCAGTGATGTGTAACTGAAGTGTACCTAGTTTGTCACAGTGTGCTGTCACAAAGCATATTGCCCATACATAGGTATTCTTTCTGTGGACTATACATGACTGTCTGATGGTGTGTAACACCAATCAAGTTGTTACACCAGATGCATGTGTGCTACCTATTCTGCATATGCACATACTACATATATACATGTTAGCATATATATCATCCGTGACATTGTAGATTATGCCATATATATATGCCAAGCACACAAGGCAACTAGCCTGTATTGCCCATACTGTCGCATACAGGTAGAGCAGTGTCTCTCCTAACATTTCCAACAGATGTTACAGTGCCAGAACAGTGTGCATGGCTGCCCTCATAGAGTGTGAATGTATCATACTAGTTGTCCAGTGTGTGCAGGCTCATCTCTTATCAATCTACATCACATATGTTATGTTAGATGTATGGGATTAGTGGAAGGATTATTCTGATATTGTCCATGATTGTGGTTGGTTATTGTATTGTTTTCCATGATCCTTTACCTGTGGCCACCTTGCTGGAGACCTCTGCTCAGAGTACAGTCATATTCAGGCATATCAGTTTGCACAGCTTCACAATATGCATCCTACCCAATTGTATTTCAGATCATGGATAGATGTCCTCTGCATTATTCATGTAAAGATGCTTATCTCACACAGACATCCTCCCCATTGCTTTGTCAGCTTGTGTGACAGTCACAGACAACACATTTTTAATGTACAGTCTGTACTGTACCATATAGATATGTGCTTGGTGTTGCTGCTACAACTATCTTCCATTGACATTCTCTCCTCTGCTGTACATGAGGGAGTTTCACCTGTCCTCTTTCCCTGTGTTCATTTGTACAATTCATCTGTGTGTCCCTGTTCAATACACACACTTCCCCTGAGTGATCAGTTTACATGGCAGTCCCATGTACTGTTAGAGATCATTAACACAGCTTCAGTACAGAATGCTAGGAATGGAATATCACAATACTCTGCACCATAGGAACACTGTTCTGTACTGTGTTTGGGCCACATACTTCCCATTATCATACCTCTTAACTGTCCAGATATTCCTAGGATATGCAGATGTTTTTCTTATCAAATTTGTGGCTTTCTGCCATATCACTGGGGTAATCTCTGCACTGATGTGATTCAATATTATATACATTTGAGTGTATACTTCTCAACTGTCCTGATTTTTGTAGAATGTCCAGATTTTATCTCATATTTGTGATATTTTCCTCATTGCATTTTTGATTTCTGGCAATTCATTGGCATGTCATTGCTGAGTGAATTCAGAAACTGATGACTGACATTTGAGTTTCAAACTTCATGCTCTTCAGGCAGTTCATGCTAATGTACAGCCTATTTGTTCTATCAACTTTCTAAGTTTGGAAGTGCAATTTTAAATATCTGCTCCTATTTTGGGGCCTTTGTCCCCCCATTATGTATGATTTTGTCCCCATATCTTGCTCAAAGGGAATTGCAAGTATGTTTGAGTTTCATTCTACTACATGTCTATGCGACATCTATGGCAATTATGTTCTTATTCCTATTTAAATGTCCCTGCATTATGTTGGCCTTTGTGGAGATATATTGAACTAACAGATTCACAGCTATCTGTGAAGGCCTGGTGGTCACTGTGACATTCTGTGCAAATGCACAGGTCATAGGTGCTCTGTTTACCAGGATTTGATATCTGCATTCGCTTACATGGTTTCCTTGCCAACAACACTGCTGCCAGCCATCAAACCTAGCTTAGGCATGCCTTGCTTCATTAATATGCATTGCACACTGCTGCACACTACCTAACATCACACTAACATGTAAACTCTGTGTATGATCTGCTCAAAGCCTACATTCCATACCTCTTCGTCTCACTTGCAGAAGTCCAGGGAGAATCCATTCTGCCATCCTGTTTTTCTGTTTTCCATCTTATATATCACCCTTTTTATCTCCTCTCCTGTAATGTCTGCAGTCAGCCTCCTTCTTTCCTTATCTAGAGTGTAAAGGTTCACTGGAGTGCCAAATAAGGGACCAAGTCCAAATGAAGCCAAATAGTTTTATTTCCACTGAACAAGCGATAAAAACAAAGGAAACAATTTGCATAAACGCTAACACTTCTTGATACGTTTTCGTACACCTTCCTCAGATGCAAATACCCTCTGTTAAAAATTCAAAGCTTTTATATACACCTGTTAACTCTGAAACTAATTGACTACTATACCATTATCCAATAGGATTACTCCCTATATAATACATCAATTGTTTGTAGAACTCATAGCAAAAAACCTATACTTTTGTATTGTAAAACAAATTGGTAGGTGAACCACTGTTGTACATCTATGTTGGGTCCCAATAAATAACCATAAATAGTTAAAACATAATTATAAAAATATCATACAATGAAATAATATTTTTGAGTTCAACAACTACAAGATATTCAAATATAGTAGTTTGCATATCAATCATGAACACTTCAATTTATTTTCTAAAGGCTTTAAATTTATTCCATCTAGGAAGGTCAATATTCCTAGAGCAATTGTAGACTTAAAACTTTTTCTTAGGAAAAATAATTTAGTGTTATGGTTTGGTAATGATATTCAGGTCAGGAATTCAACTACACAGTTAAATAAAAAAAGTACATTTAACCCCCCCCCCCTTCACCCTCAACTCAAAAATCTAGAAAACATCTTAGAAAGAGAAATCAGGAAGGAAGTTAATTTGCTTAGAGTATACCCCAGTCTTACCAAAGAAGAGAGGTTTCTCTTGGATAGTATGAAAAACAATAGAGCTGTGAGAATAATGCAGCCTGACAAAGGGGAGGTACAGTACTGATGGATGCTATTATTTATGAATCTAAAATGAAGGAAATGTTGAATGATAACACCAAATATTCCAGGGCCTCTATCAATGAGATAAATATAGCTAATTCTAAAATTAATCTTTTGCTCAATGACTTATTATTGGAAGGCTCTATCAACATCGATATATACAATTTTCTGTCCATCAAGGACCCCAGGGTACCTTCAGTTTTTGGGATTCCAAATGTCCACAAGGATCCTTTGGACCCCCCATTATGACTTATAGTATCCTCAGAGGGTTTGGTTACTATACCTCTTGCTAAATATGTGGATGTCAAGTTAAAGGACCTATCTAATGAGGGTCTATCAGTTCTGAGAGATTCTTGGGATTGTTGAGGCAGGTAAAACCCAATATTTTACATAAGGACATTCTCTTTGTAACCTTAGACATTGTTGATTTATTTGGTTCCATTCCACATGATATAGGGCTTTTATGGCTAGAGGAATGTATGACCAACAATGGTGGTTTCACTCAACCTGATTTTCGTAATTGTTTATTATTAATGGAAATAGTTCTTCACAATAATTTTATGTTTTATGAGGGTGAGTTTTTTTGACAGAGAAAAGGGGTTGCCATGGGGGCAAAATGTGCTTCAACCTATGCAAACATTATTTTGACATGGTGGGAAACAAGATTTGTATTTAATAGTGAATTTGCTAATTGTTGCTGCTTATACAAACGTTTTTTGGATGACATTTGCATATTTTGGACAGATAGTATGGATAGATTTTTAGAATTTTTGTCCTACTTTAAAGGAACTACTAACTTCTTGGATTTCACTTATGATGTTAATAAACATGAATTAATATATTTGGACATTTCACCTTTAAAGTCTAAGAATGAATTTTCCTCCAAGGTACATAGGAAAAATACTTTCTCTAATTCCTATCTCCATTTTAGCAGTGGTCACCCATGTTTTCAAAAGAAAAATTTATTAAAAGGCCAATTGATTAGGATTAGTTGGATGCCATTACAGGACAGAGATTTTAAAATAGAATGTGACTTTGTATGTGATATGTTTAAAGAAAGGGGTTATCTGGACAAACTAATTCATTATATCACTGTAGATGTGGTGGAAGGAAGGAAGGAAAGGTTTGCCCTTATTTTGGGAAAAGATGAACCTACAGTTTTAGGTACAGAGAGCAATCTTACGACCAACTGGGAAGAAGCCTATGTAATGGATTATACCAGTGACTCTGGTGTCATTAGGCAAGTTATAACTAGGGAATGGGATAGGTTCAGAGAGTTTTCAGATTTGAATATTGCACGTAAAGAACCTTTAAAATTTATATACAGAAAGGATATGAATATAAAGAATTTATTTGAGTTTGGGAAGAGCTCCAATCAAAAAGGTAGATCAAGGAAAACGGGTACTTTCAAATGTGGGAGCTGTTCACAGTGCCCATACATACACAATAAATCTTGTATGTGTACCAAGTAGAAACAGGACAATTACAAGTACCTGTTATTCCAATTGCAATATGAATGGAATTGTTTACTTAGCATCCTGCCAGATATGTAATTCATTTTATGTAGGGAAGACGGAAAGGAAATTAAAATAGAGGATCTATGAACATTATTATGAAATTAAAAAACAAAATGTTAATAATGCTTTATTCCGTCACAAACAAACATGCGAACTGGCTTCCTTTACATTCTTTGTCCTAGAGGTTGTACCCAAGGAAATCAGAAGGGGTATGTGGGAAGCCAAATTGGAATATCGAGAACTATTCTGGCAGATTTTATTGGAAGCTACAAAAATCCCAGGCTTGAATGACATGTTATCCATTCTTCCCATGCTCAAATTAAGGGCTGCAAAACTGTGATTTACCACCAGAGGGCAGCCTTATATATACAATTTCAAACTGCGGTGGTGGTGCTGCAGTAGCGTTGTCGCCTCACAGTAAGACATTGTCCTGTTCGATTCTCAGCTAGAGCGTCTTCTGTGTGTAGACATGCATGAATGAGCGTACCTTCGTTGAAGGTTGTGCGTCAGGGCCGGCAACTTAGCATGTAAAAATCTACTGCCAATCATTAGCGGACCGGAGTTCCGCTGTGGTGACCCCTAACTGGGAAAAGCCGAAAGAAACAACAAAATTGAAATGAGGAAAGTTCATAATGGATGTTTTAATATTTTGTTTTTTATAAACACATTGTTTTAAACATTTTTAATCTTCCAATGTATATGTTTTAATTATTTATGGTTATTTATTGGGACCCAACATACATGTACAACAGTGGTTCATCTACTAATTTGTTTTACAATACAAAAGTATAGGTTTTTTTGCTATGAGTTCTACAAACAATTGATGTATTATATAGGGATTAATCCTATTGGATAATGGTATAATAGTCAATTAGTTTCAGAGTTAACAGGTGTATATAAAAGCTTTGAATTTTTAACAGAGGGTATTTGCATTTGACTAAGGTGTACCAAAACGTATCAAGAAGTGTTAGCATTTATGCAACGTGTTTCCTTTATTTTTATGGCTTGTTCAGTGGAAATAAAACTATTTGGCTTCGTTTGGACTCGGGCCCTTATTTGGCACTCCAGCGAACCTTTGCATTGGTTTTGGTGCAGTTCCAGTTCACTTTTTATCTCGTATTGTTTTTTGCCTTATCTAGAGTGTTTCGTTTCAGTACATGACTTCCTTATCTCGGTTGTATTTGTAAATTTCCCTGCAGTATTCTCTACATGCGTCTCTAATTTCCTTATGTTCCTCTATGCACTTCCCACCTTTTCCTTTTATTCTTCTTATCACCCTCTACTCATCTCCTCATGTACTTTTCTGCTTGGTGTTTCACTCTGATACCACTGCCTAATTTCTTTTGCTGTCATGATCTTACCCTCTAGCAATAGCCTTAGTATCTTCTGCCTCACCTGCAGCTCCTCCTTTTTTCTGTCTCTTTCCCTGCACTTTACCCAGTCTTATCTCCAGTTCTTCTTTCTCCTTATTTTCCATCTTCTTTTCCCCTTCCATAATTGCTCATTTAGGTTTTAATTCCATCTCACCTGATTTATCCCATTTTATTCCGAGACATCTGAGTATCCTCCTTAAGAATCCCTTAGAGTAGCTCTGTGTTTTCCTGCCCCTTCCAGTTATCTCTGACCCATCTACACACTCTTCCAGGTAACTGCTGCTATTTCATTCCACTTACCACCACATCATCTTCTTTGTATCTTGTCATCCTTCACTATTTACATTACCCTGTTCCTCCCCCTATTAACATGTCCCGTCTGCTAGCTTGTACTAAAATGTTAAACATTAAGATGTATTTCTTTGCTGCCTAGTGTCTTTCCCTCCATATATATTCTTATCTGCTTCCTTCATTCCTTCTTGTAGTTCCTATTTCATTTTATTGTTGTAATCCTTCCTTTCATATTATATGTCCTTGTCTGACTTTATAGTGATGTTGTATTCTTGCATCACCTCCAGTCCCTAGTCTCTTTCCACATCGGAGAGGTTTATAAAGAATTCCTCCTCATTCCTGTTTGTGGCATATACATTTCCTATCATCCATGCTGCCTTGAAATGTGATCCATCTGTCTTCTCCAATCTTAACCACTTTTTCCATAGTTACTTGATGGCTGTTTCAAAATACTATTGTTATCTCTCTTTCCCCCTCCTCCTCCTTAATTGCAGTCTGCCTGTCCCTTCACAGAGTCATAGCTTAATATCTTTTCTCCCTCTCTGATTTTTAACAATGTCTCCCTTCAGTTATTTTAGCATATTTTGCATATGGGATTTGATGAACTCCCAATGCTTCATGTGATTAACTGCATACCTCATGTTTTCAGGATCCCTTCTCCCCTGAGCCCCCCAGCTGCTATACTCCAGTACAACCTTTAAACTGGGCTTCCTCTTCAAGCTAATCTCAGGTTCTTTGGCATTTTCCTAAGCTTGGGACCCAGCTCCCCTCCCAGATCTCTGGATCTCTGCTTCTGTCCCTTGCATGTGCATTGGCATTCTCTGGACTTGATCTTCTCCTTTCCCACTTTGGTATCTTATCTCTATCCTTATCTCTGATACATGTTAACCACTCCAGACCTGGCATTACACTGATTTGTCTTTTCATATCATAAATATTTTCTATCTGATGTATCATTTTTATACAATTTCCCCTTATTTACATGTATTTCTTATTGTCCATTTCCACAGTTTCACACTTCTAGTATTCACCCTTCATTGTACTTTATCGCACAGAGTTTCTATTAATCCCAGAGTTTCTATTAATCCCACTGGGCTATCACCTTCATTGCTTTCTGTTATTTTGTTTACGCTACTTTTCTGTATTAATAAGTTTAGAAAATGTAGTGCACCTTACCTTGATAGGGAATTCTCAGCCCTCCACCCATTTACATTTGTGTCCATAGGGTAACATTGTACACATTACATCATTCTTCACACTTCCCTGGGTTCCCAGGCTAACAGAAACTACATTTACATTCTTCACCTCTGGGCAGAAACCAGAGCAATAAAGGACATTTATGCATGTAAATTCTGACCATTAACTCTGGCCTTACAACAATAGCAAGAATTCCTTCATCTAGACCAGCCGGAGCCGTGTTTAGATCAAAGGGTCACAACATGCTTTACTTGGTCAGTAGAGTGCACTGTTGTTACATTTTTTTTCAGTTCCACATGTAACACTATTTTTACCATTTAAGACAGCAAGCTTGTGGTTTACATTAATATTTATAGATGACAGAATTATCTCAAAAATTCTATCTGGCTAGGCTGGCAGCCTTCACATCCCCCCCCCCCAGAGAACTCAAGCTAGTTTTTCAAGTGGCCCTTGAGAAACGCTGCTTGAGAGGGTTAGGTCTATCTGAGTATACCTTACCCTGTTTCCTGTCTTAAGAGCCCATCTGCATTGGTATTGCTAATCCCACTGTGGTGCTGCAAGGACATATCATATGCTTGCCACCCCAGGCACCATCTTAGCAACTTAGCATTTTGCTGGCTGGCTCTGTTTAACCATGTTAGGGGGTTGTGATCTGTCATAACAGTGAATTTCCTTCCATACAGATAAGGCTGAAGTTTCTGTAGTGCCCACACTATGGCTAGACATTCCTTTTCTACAGCTACATAGCATTCCTCCCTGGGTTGGAGCCTACAACTGAGATAAACCACTGGGTGCTCTTCTCCCTCTGAAGAAATCTGGCTAAGTAAAGACCCCACCCCATGGTTCGAAGCATCCACCTGCACAACACATTATTTGCTGTAATCTGGACTGGCTAACATAGGGGGGTCCTCCCAAAGCTTCTTTAAGCTTATGAAATGCCTGCTCACATGCTGGGGTCCGCACTACCTTATCTGGCCTGTTCTTCCTTGTTAGGTCTGTGAGGGGAGCAGCTATGGTACTATAACTGGGGACAAACTTTCTGTAGTACCCTGCTGCCCCTAAAAATGCCCTCACCTGCTTTTTGGTAACAGGTGCAGGCCATGCCTGAATGGCTTCCACTTTGGCAGGTTCTGGCCTTATCTTACCACTCCCCACTCTATGTCCTAGGTGTGAGACCTCTGCCATACCCACCAGACATTTGCTCGGCTTAATGGTCAACTCTGCCCTCTATAGTCTGCCCAGCACCTCCCTGACATGCTGAAGGTGCTCTGGCAGGAATGACTGTAGATGGCAATATCATCTAGGTAAGCAAGGGCAAAATCTCCTGTTCCTGCTAGGATATGATCTACCAGCCTCTAGAAAGTTGCTGGGGCACTCTTCATCCTAAAGGGCATCTTTGTGAACTCATACAAGCCAAAACGAGTCACAAAGGCTGACTTCTCTCTAGCACTAGGAGTCAAGGGCACCTGCCAGTGACCCTTGGTAAGATCAATGGTTGTAAGATACTTAGTTCCACCCAGCTGCTTAGGGCCTCATTAGTCCTAGGCATGGGGTAAGCATCTGACTCTGTGTGACTATTTAATTTCCTGTAGTCCACACAGAACCTGGTACTGCCATCCTTCTTTGGCACCAGCACCACTGGGGAGGCCCAGGTACTGTTGGACTCTTGAATCACCCCTAGTTCCAACATCTCCTCTACCTCCTCCCTCAGAGTCTGTTTGATTCTCTCAGGCACTCTATAAGGGGCCTGCCTAATAGGCCTTTGGGGTCCTGTATCCACCTGGTGCTGCCCAAGGTTTCCCAGTGAACATGTCCCCAAATTCCTGCAACACTGCTTGGATTTCTCAAACCTGGGTAGAAGATAGCTGCTGGAACATTGCTACCCCTTCCAATGAGGTGTCAGCCCAAGCCTCACTGAGGAGATCAGTCCCCAGATCTCCCTCAGACTCCTCCTGCAGTCCACTGTAAATGCTCAGCACAAGAGCCTCCCTATCCTGGTAAGGTTTCATCATGTTAACATGATACAATTTGTGCCCCTGCCTTCTGCCTAGCAGTTCCACCATGTTGTTAGCATCACTTACCTTTCTTACCACCTTGTAGGGTCCCTCCCAAGCTGCTTGCAGCTTGTATCTGACAGGAATGAGAACCACGACCTGCTGCCCTACAGCATACTCTCTAGCTCGAGCATTCCTGTCATACCACACCTTTTTCTGTTGACGGGCTTCTGCCAGGTTCTCCTGGGCCAAGACCATGAGTTCCCTGAGCCTTGTCCTGAGGTTTAGGACGTATGCCACAACAGACTCCTTGTGAGACTCGCACTCACCTTCCCACTCATCTCATATTAAATCTAGAGGTCCCCTCACCCTATGCCCATACAGCAACTCAAAGGGTGAAAAACCTGTGGATTTCTGGGGAACTTTTCTGTAAACAAACAACAAATGGGGCAAATATTTGTCCCACTCCCTCTTAAACTGATCTGCAAATGCCTGTAGCGTGGACTTGATTGTAGAGTTTAACCGCTCAACAAGACCATTAGTCTGGGGATAGTAAGGGTGGTCTTCATGTGCTTCACCCCACAGGACTTCCACAGACAAGCCAGCAAGTCTGACATGAAATTGGCACCTCTGTCAGTCAGTATTTCTTTTGGGACACTTACCCTGCTGAAAACCTCTAACAAAGTATTTGCCACCTTCTCTGCCTCAATGGAGGACAAAGCCACTGCCTCAGGGTATTGTGTAGCATAATCCATCACCACTAGGATATAATTTTTCCCTGTGAAACTTGGGGCACTCAGAGGACCCACAATATCCATAACTACCATCTGAAATGGCTCCTCAATCACATGCAAAGGCATCAAAGGAGCTCTCACCTTGTCTCCTGCCTTGCCTACCTTTTGGCATTGCTCACAGGTCCTGCAGTACCCTGTTACATCTCTGGAAATTTCAGGCCAATAGAAGTTCTGCATAATATGCCTCTGTGTACATTTTATGCCCATATGACCTGCAAAGGGAATATCATGGGCTATGGCTAGAAGTGCCAGATGGTAGGCTATAGGCACTACCAACCACTGTACTCTCTCACCTTCTAGCCCTCCCTCAGGAGTCCACTCTCTGTATAGTAACCGTTTGTCCCAGTATACAGAACCATGTTTAGATCAACGGATCACAACATGCTTTACTTGGTCAGTAGAGTGCACTGTTGTTACATTTTTTTCAGTTCCACATGTAACACTATTTTTACCATTTAAGACAACAAGCCTGTGGTTTACATTAATATTTACAGATGACAGAATTATCTCCAAAATTCTATCTGGCAGCCTTCACAACTCGACGTCTTCTTAACTTCTTTTCTAATCGGTGTAGCTTCTGAACATTTTGGACTTGTTTTCTCCATCTACATTTAGTATAGCACCCCAGCCCCTTTTGTAACTCTGCATCACCTCTTCATTTCTCAAGTTAGTTTACCATATTATTTCCTATGTGGGTTTGCAAAACTGCTGTTGATATACTTTGTTTCCAGGCCCATAAATCCTTTGTTAAAACTTCTGCATGTCCTCCATATCGAAACGCTTTACTCGGTCACTGTTATGCTGTATGTCTAGGGTCAATAAATATTTTACTTCAGCTGAAATCCCAAACATCCTTGCTTGTTTGTAACTTCCAGCATCTATTATCTTTTCTTAACAGGTCTTCTGAGTAGTGTTCCACCAATTTTAGGAATGTCCCTGCAAAGGGAATAACATTTCCACTTTGTGGATTCTTTCAATCACTGACTCTTGGATTGCAGACAGCACAAAGTGATCCTTTAGTACTGTGCTATATAATACTCCAATTTATGATCCATCACCTTTTCCTGTATTCCAAAAAATCAGATTTGTTTCTTCATGATCTATTTTCAAAATCTACCAACATTTCTCATTGTTTATTATATTTTCCATTCTCAATTTTTTTGTTTTGCTCTTGTAGAAACATTCTCATTCCAGGTCTTCTAGTTTCCCTTGTAGCTTTTCTATTTCTGTCAGCTCACACCCACATCCTTCTCCACAGTGGTTATCTTTTCAAACAGAACACATAACTGCTCTTCCTTATTTGGAGCTTTGAAGGCTGCCAGATGCTCCAGTTTTTGTTCCTACACACTCATCTCTCTTTCTGGGGTGGCTGTTACCCATGGGAATATAATTTCCTCATTTGTTTTTTGCTGGTAATGCTCAGAATTTAGAGCTTAGACTATCATCTTGACTAGGCCTCACCTCTTTACTCCACTGTTACATATGCTCCCTAAATAATGGATACACAAAGGCTAACTGTAATATTACCTTTTTAACTTATAGAGTAATTTCCTGAGTCCTCGAGTAATCTCACAAATGATGCAACTGCAAATGATACTAGACGTCACAGATAAGTGTCTGAGATAACTTGGTTATTTCATGTCAACCTTTACTGGTAACAATAATTTCTGAGTGAACTGGACCCTTTTATACTGGTGCCTCAGATGGGGCAGCATGAGGTAAAAAAAGCATGTCAAAAGCAAAATACAGACTTTGATGTTTGACAGTCTAACTCCTGTGATAAGCTTCCATGTCTATATTAAGACATTGCCACAGGCAATGCATTTCATCCATGCTATCTTGGTAATTTGCACTAGTCTCTTGTTACTGATGTGTAACAAAACAGACCATATGGAAGAAAACATCTTAGGAGCAGGGAGCATATCCTGCTAATGAATATTCAGTGTGAATACATGGAAATCTGTGGTGAGTAGTGGCATCAGTTGTACCAAAATAATTGTCAATACTCATACCACAGAAGGCATGTGGTGACTGAATGTGTCATGATGAGAATTGAGTAAGCATGCAAATTAATAACATGTAGTGTGAGTTCTATTTTAGTCAAGAGTCACTTTTCAATTAGCCCATGGTAATTATTTTGTTAGTTTTTTTTAAATATTTGTCCCTTCCATTCTGATGACTAAGCCCCTTCTTCACTCAAGTGACTCCTGAGTTCTCCCATAGTACTACCCATGTGAGTGCTGAGCAGAGTTGAGCTGTCATTCGTGGGTGGTTCAGATGTTTTGTTATGCTCTAACCACAGTCTCACCCCCACACCCAATCTGCAATGGCATCAGTATAGATCGTTGTATGCTGATGATCTATTAAAAACAAGAAAGCCTCACTGCTGAAGGTGGACCTATCACAGAAAATATAGGCCAAAATGATCTACAAATGTGTTCCCCATGCTTGCAGCAGATGTGGAGCCCCTTGTCTTCACTGTGAGTTTCCCTACCCCAGTGAGAGAGACAGCAGCCAAATGCCACTTGCTCTTATTTTTCCCCCTGTCTCTTCAGGAACTGGGACTATTACTTAAACCCAGGTCTCCTGAATCACAGTCAGGGATTCATTCCTCTGCACCTTAAAGCCAGCTGACACTAATGTTACTGATAAAGATTTTAACCAAACTAATCTATATATATATATATATATATATATATGTGTGTGTATATGTATATATATATATATATATATATATATATATATATATATATATATATATATATGTATATATATATATATATATATATATATATATATATATATATATATATATATATATATATATATATATATATATATATATATATATATATATATATATATATATATATATATATATGTATATGTAATATATGTATATGTAAGTATATATATATATGTGTGTGTGTGTGTGTGTGTGTGTGTGTGCACATAAGAAAATGTTGCCCCCCTGACCACCTTACTAATACCTTCTAACCCTAACCGTAACAATGCACTTTACTTTTGTAAAACCTTTTCCATATCAGTGGCACTATTCAGAGACATCTAAGCTGAATGTGTCCTGGGGTTTTGTTGTTCTGCTCAAAAAAGGAAACTGTTTCCTTGAGTGATCTTTTTTGTTTTGATATTTTAAATTGTTTGATATGTTGAACCTAGGAATGCTGTCATCAGACTTCAATTTTGATGCCTTTGCATTCTGATAATTCAACATATAATATTTACAAGTGTGTGTGTGTGTGTGTGTGTGTTGTTCAGTTTTGCTGAAATTTCTTATTTCAATAATTGGTATTTACTTTTGTTATGTTACCATAACAGTGCAGTGATAATACATTTTTACTGTGATGGATCTTGGGGCGGGGTTATGTTTTTGGAATTCAGGGCTTGTTTGTGTTTGAGGTGCTTTGAGTGTCCATGTGTGATCTTAGAATAGTATAGTAAAGCTGATTTCCCCTTTGGTTTGGTTTGTGTTTGAGGTGCTTTTAGCATCTATGTGTGATTTTAGAATAGTATAGTAGGGGTGATTTCCATTTATTTGCACTGTTTAACAGTCTTGGAGTTATAGTTGCTAGGGGGCATACCCCACCACATGCAGGTAAGCATGTTGTAGCATATATGATAATTCAGGAATTGATGTATGTTATTCATTGCGTCAGCTTGTGATGAAGTTGGAGCTTTCACACACATACACACACACACACACACACACACACACACACACACACACACACACACACACACACACACACAAACACACACACACACACACACACACACATACAATTCAGTAAGGGTATTGTAGTTTTGCATTGTATTAGCAGTTATTCTCATTACTGAATTAGATTTAGCAACCTTTTTTCTGTGTAGAGGAGTTTGTTGACTTCTTTTTGTTAAACTGTTTTACCTAGTTAGCTGAATTTGCTAGAACTGATCACATGGTGTACCCCTGTAACAGTCTGGTACTTAGAGTACATTTCTGATGTAGCACGCTATATTTCAATCTCTCGTTGTTATCATTATGCTTTTCTTTGTCTCGTTATCATTATGCTTTTCAATGTCTCGTTGTTATCATTATGCTTTTCTTTGTCTCGTTGTTATCATTATGCTTTTCAATGTCTCGTTGTTATCATTATGCTTTTCATTGTCTCGTTGTCATCATTATGCTTTTCAATGTCTCGTTGTTATCATTATGCTTTTCAGTGTCTCATTGTTATCATTATGCTTTTCTTTGTCTCGTTGTTATCATTATGCTTTTCTTTGTCTCGTTATCATTATGCTTTTCAATGTCTCGTTATCATTATGCTTTTCTTTGTCTCGTTGTTATCATTATGCTTTTCAATGTCTCGTTGTTATCATTATGCTTTTCAGTGTCTCATTGTTATCATTATGCTTTTCTTTGTCTCGTTGTTATCATTATGCTTTTCATTGTCTCGTTGTCATCATTATGCTTTAAGGTTGTGTTATGGTATTGTTCAGCAGTATGTCGTTAATTCCTGTGGGTTCTTAGGCTGCTTGGAAAGGGAGCGGATCAATGGTATTATAGAACTGCATTTAATAATTGCATTGTTTTGTGTCTTTCCTAGTAGTGATTATTAAAAAGTCACTTACAGCCTGTTTTTTTCTTCAATCCATGTTTTCACTATGTCTCTCGTCCTTCCTGTAAAAACTAAATGACTCTCATCCCGTTCTTTGCCTTTTCTGTAGTTCCATAACTATTTTCACCTGTAGTTCTAAACTGGCTTCCTAAGGGCTGAAAAGTTCTGTAGACCTTGCCTACACACACACACACACACACACACACACACACACACACACACACACACACACACACACACACACACACACAATCAAACAGCAAAGAGAATAGCTGCTTTTGCAAATAACAATAAAATAAATAAGCATGTACTTCTGCTTACACAATTAAAAAACCTAAGATTGTATCACTTGTCTCCACTAAAATGTGTATTGTACTGCCAGTTGGACCAGCCTTGTAATCAAACATACATATATACATTAATAAATAAATAAAATAAAATAAAATAGATATGTGAAGGTCCTCAGTGATGGTATTCCAGGCATTGATCATTGCAAATGTCCCTTGTTTTGCTCTCACACAGACTTCATGTGCAAAGTGCACATGAAACAGGTGCAGGGTGTCCTAGCTGGTCCGGGTGGGTGCTTGGACAATTCCTCGGTAATCTTTCTGTAGGCACCCCTTGAAGAAAGCCACATTACAGAATTTTCACATCAAGAAAGCTTACTCAGGTGCTACTCAGTTCACAGGTGAAGGTGGAATGAACTCGAATACAACCTGTATCACTTTTTAAAATTTGCACAATAAGGGTGGCATCAAGTTATTGTGGACATCAGAGACTTGCTGTATAGCCAGACAGATATTAACTAATACTCCACATAGGCACTGATCTTTAGACAGTCACATTCAGATTTGACATTCTGTGCTGGTGCATGCCAGTGTGATTCATAAACATTCTATGCAAATGAGCTTCATTAATGATGTAGGGCAAACATGGCACTTAAGTCTGGTAATCACAGTATTCCTTCCCTCATTATTGTGGAAGGCATGTATATTCTGCAGGTATATTTCTGGCAGATTCTATTGTGCTGACTGTTCTGCTGTACATATGAATGAAGCTTATGATTTTTTTGTAATACCTCAGACTACAACATAATCCATTGTAAAACTAACCTTAAGAACACTGAATTTCTCTTTACCAGATTTGTACTATACGGTCTCCTATTTATTAAATGCATACATATTTACTACTATGCTATGAGAAATACTACAGGTTTGTTAAACACATTTGTGAAACACTTTTAAATGTGTATCACTTTTTTAATGCATGCTTATAGTGCCATATTAATATTTTCTACTTCCAGCGTACATATCAAAATTAATTTTTTTGAAGAAGGTTAATGAATGATTTTTTCTGGTTGTAAGGGGAAGCATTCAATTAGTCATGCACATTGCTGTTTTTTATTTTAAATATTATATTCCCTGATCTGGCAATAACTCCACCATTGGCACATTCCAGATGTAGGCTTTCAGATACCTATCTACATCAAACAAAGCTCCTCATTAGCACTCTTTAAGAAAAATCTTGATGATAGGATGGGAGATAGGAAATTCACCCTGGGGATCACTTTTGTGGCTCTGCTCGACGGGCACAGGAAAATAATTTTCTTGGGTGTCGAAAGCCAGGGTAACTTTTTTGGCTAGGCTTATATAGGCCCTAGGGCCAATAGTCTAGTACCTTCCTATGAACCTGTGAACAAGTCAATCAGACATTACCTTAGAGACCAGCTACAGGTCACCTCTAAGTAACCTGCAAGACACTGAATATTGACAGTTTTTGAACCATTTCTGAATAGTTTTACTTTTTTCAGCTGTATAGGTTTTATAATAAGCAGTTACAGTAACATTTCATGTTCTTTCAGGTAGCTTGTTCAATGTTGCAAAATGTAGCACTGTACTTTACAATGGATTGAATCTGTGAGGTAGAAAGTGGTACAAAGAGCTCCATGTAGTGACAATATATGCTTTGTAGAATTAGGTAGACTACAGAATATGCTTTTTAGCATTTTGTAGGTGCACTCTGCTCACAACACTGAAACTATTGTGTACATCTTTAATGACGGTGCCATTTTTATGATTTAGTTATTTATTTTGAAACCATATTTTCAAAAAGCCTCATAACACTGCAGTAGCTGACACTTTTTGGTCATTACTTCTGCACCCAGTGTGGATTTTTTTGTAGAATAGTTTGCAGACCTTTGACATATTTTAATGGGATAATTATGTCATCAAGTTTGCAATCATCACCTCATTTGGGTGTCAGTAGCCCATTTTCTATTTTTATTTCTTGAGAAGACAATCAGAAAAGAAGCAGCCTCTGTAGCTAGCCTTGTGGAACACCAATGGTAATGTCTGTTGAAATACATTACTCTCCACTCTGATTTGTTGTGCTCTTTTGCTTCATCACTATTTTAGCTACTGAATTATGAAGGGATTGACATTTAATACTTTTAATTTGTCAATTATTCCTGTATGTGGAATAGTGTCACATACCTTCATAGCAGTATACAGTGTCGGACCTTGATCAAGTGCTGCTGTTACACCTTCAAAGAATGCCATAAGACTCAAAGGCAAGGTCTCCCTTTAACAACCCCCCTACTTTTTCATATCTAACAGTAGATCTCTGTATCATTTTGATTAAGTTCTGTTATGACAATGTCCATGACTTTACATAGAATACGTGTTAGGATGATGGGTCTAAAACTATTTGTGTCTACTGCATCCACAACTACCTCAGGATCATGTCCACATACTGACATTCTATTTAACATAGCTGCTATGGGTTTCATCAGGTTTTCCTTGATTTTATGTATTTCTCCTGCTCATAGACTGACCCTGTTAAGATGGGTACAGTGGCAGACCTCATGTCACATGGCACAAATAATACAAGTGTGAAAATTAATGACAAGCACATTTTCACAACTGTTAATATTATATTTAGCATATTCTAAGTTACAAAAATACTCAAAGTTTAAAGTATAAACATCTGATGTTAAGGGCAAAATGTCTTGAGAAGCCCCGCCCTAACTTGAAAATGCATAGGTTCATTCTGCACCTTATCTTTCCAACACACTTACAGATTAAGTACAGTTGGAATGCCTACTTACGGAAGATGGTCCTGATGCCTCATTCCATTTCTACAGCCATTCTGATTGCAAATTACATTCTTCTTTTTCTGGAATAAGAGGTTATTAACCTAAAAAAATATATGCTAACTTGTCCATGGTTTACTATAGCATGATAGCATGCATGGCAAATTGTTTCACAGCAGTGTGTTATTGCATGTTATGTCTTGATGATATGATTGAGTGAATCATTAGCTCTGAAGAGTTTTCTTTTTGCAAGAATTTTTCTCAGTGATGCAGGCAGATAAACCATTCAGTTGAGATGTCTGCCTTTTAAGTGGGGGTGGGGGGGGGGTCACACACCAAAACACATACATTACTTGTAGAATTAATTTCACGTCTCTTACAACTTCCTTTCATCAAAGGTGCATTTTTTAATTGTCGCAATACTTATCACTGTATCATGTCTATGTTAAAAGACAAGCCTTAGGTTAAAAGTGTTGCTGTGAATGTACAACGCCTTTTGTTTCTGCTTTTCTTGGGTTAACAAGCCACTCATTTATATCAGCACAGTGGCTGTGCTCAGCAGTTTTGCCCATGAGATCCATAACAATCAGGAAATGTCAGCCATCACAACTATTTTTTTCAATATTTCAAAGGTAGATGGATGCCTGCTACACAGAGTGGCTGTCCACTAAAGGGGAGACTATGTGTTAGAAGTCAGTTCTCCCTTTGCTGTATCCCTTAATGGATCATTGTGAGGATGCTAACCAAGTTTCGACTGTGGAGAAGGATTCCTGTGTACATTGAAGAAGGTCATTTAGTTTTTTGTGAGCAGGTGAGGGCAGAATCATCAGCATACTGGACTTGGGAAACAGTTTTACAAGCCTTATAGAGATCATTGCTGAAAATATTAAAAGTATTGATCCTAAGACTGATCCTTGTGGTGCACCAATGGAGACAGATAAAAAGGAAGACATCTGATTGTTCCATTTAACTGCTTGATATCTTTTGGAAAAGTTAAGTCCATTTAACTGCTTGATATCTTTTGGAGAAGTAAGTAGTAAACCAGGATAGGGAACTGTTGTTGAGTCCGAGAGCAAGAAGTCTGTGTAAAAGAATGGGGTGAGAGACTGTATCCAAGACTTTGGATAGTTCAAGAAAGAGGGCTAATACTAGGTTTTTGTATTTTGGTAAAGCTAAGAAGAGCAGTGGAGGTGCCATGGTATGGATAGAAACCATGTTTAGAAGGGTATAGGAAACTATTTTCTGTGAAATATTATGATGCATCTGTCGAGGATTTTGGATAAAGGAGAGATGAGGCTATGGACCTAAGTAACCACCCTTGTTTACAGGGAGGATGTAGGATTTTTTTCCAGAGGAGGTAAACATAAGCTTCACTAATGTAGTGTTTTATTAAGATTAAGATAGGGTAGTCTATAACCCTAGTGACCATCTTAAGATATTCACCTGGTAGGTTGAAAGGGGCTAAGGATGTGGGTTTCAGATTCAGAAGCAGTTTTTTTATAGTAGTGGTTGAGACAGGTCAGAAGGAGAGGGCATGGAGAGGTACAGAAGGTGGGAAAGGGTTCTGACAATTATTTTGTAGACAGTTTTGGAGTAGGGAGGAGACTGAATATATAAAATGATAGCTAAAGGCATCAGCTATATTGGTGGGTTATTAACTTTAAGTGTGGGAGGTAGTTGGGTGGATTGGCCAGGATTAAGTAGTTGATTTATAGATGACCAGAAGGCTTTAGGATTCTGGTAGAGTTTACTTTTCAGGTCTGTGTAGTATTTTTGTTTAGCTTGATTTGATACTTGATTTGTTTATAAGCTGTTTAAAGTTTTTGAAGGCTTGGCTGTTTTTTATTGGTAAGCCATTTTTTTTCAGGTCTTATCCCTGAGTCTCATTAGGTGATTTGTGTTTTGAGACAGCCAGTGGACAAGATTCACTTTAACCTTCTTTTTCCTGAGTTGGGGTAGTTCATTTAAGATGTTAATAAATGTAGTTTTAAACAAATCAACTACTTTGTCAAAGGGCAGCCATTTTGGAATGTTCCACAGATATTTTAGAAAGCATCTTTGTTAACATTTCTGAGGTTATGTGTTACTCTTAAATGCTGTATTTTTTAAGTTTTTTTGTTTCCTTATAACATAAATAGGGAAATCATCACTTAAGCAGTCAGACAGGGTACCTGAAGTAGAGATTTTAAGTGCCATGGACATAAGTATCCAGTCAGTTATGGTTACTTTATTATTATTGTTATTACTAAAGCACGTGGGAGAGGTTATGTCATATAATCGTATTGGGAATGCAGTAGTTATGTTTTATAAATAGAACTAATACTTTTTCATTCTCTTGCTAGCAGAGTAATTGAACGGGTCCATCTCTGACTCTTTACCTGAAGTAGAGATTTTATGTGGCATAGAGGTAAGAATCTGATGAATTATGGTTCCTTTATTATTGCTGTTATTACTAATGTGTATGGAAATATTATGTCATATAATTGTATTAGGAAATGTAATAATTATGTTTTATAAATAGAACAAAAGCTTTTTCATTAATTTGTTAGTAGAGTAATCGAACTAGTCCCTCTCTGGCCCTTTTCAGCTGCAACCCAGGCTACAAGGGTAACACTAAATGCAGTATATACATTGACACTTTTTCAGAGTAACCATCTGACAGGCTGTGATGATATGAGCAAGGGCCAGCATAGCCAGCTGGAGTTTTGTAAACAATGATATGTCCTTTGAATATCAAATTGATTTATACAAGATGCTTGTGTTACAAATGTATTAGAACTGTATGTCATTTGTATTTGTATATCAAACTGATTTTGTACAGATGCTTGTGCTGAAAATGTATTAGTGAGCTTTGCTTGTGTTGAAATGTATCAGCAGTGCACCCTGTTGAAATGAAGAGAAATGTACATGTATTTTTGTAGCTGAACTACACGTATATGTTTTAATAGAGGATACTAGCACAGCAGAGGTTAATTTTAAGAAAAATAAGGGGAAATGTAAATGAAGCCATTTAAAGGTACCCCACAGTGCTAAATAGGACTGGAGTCACAGGGTCTGGGGAAGAGCTTTTGTCCATTAGCTCAGTGAAAAGAGTGGAGGCCCTAGGCACTGCAATAAACATTTGGATGTGTATTGTGACCATCTGTGCTAATTTCTTGTCTCAGCTTCAAAGGGGAATACTGTAAGAACTTAGAGTCAGGTTACCAGATGAGGTCATTTTGCCAGCCCTCTTGGAAATTATATTTTATATTTTAAATTATATTTGAGATATTACAGAAATTAGAACTGATCAATTAAGGACTCATACATAAGATAGAAGAGGTCACTTAAGGTTAATCATTTGTAAATTGAGGGGGTGGAGCTAGGAATTAAACCTTCTATTTAAGGGGTAAAATAAAACATTTCAGAGCTTTACTAGGAAAGGCTCACCCAGACTCTGCTACACTTTGCTGTGAAGGAAAGGTTAGTTTGCTTTTTATTTGTTGTATGTTGTATTACTTTATTGCCTTTTTTTATTTTGAATACTGTGATTTGTTTTCTTTATAGGTTCATAGGTAGGTACTAGGCTATCTGCCCGAAGACATTTATAAGCCTAGCCAGAATGTGTTGGCTTTTGCCGCCCCCTAGATTAGTTCCTTGTGCCTCTGTCCAGCAGAGCCACTGAAGTGATCCCCGGGGTAAACTTTCTGTTTCCCATCCACTCGTCAAGGTTTCTCTTGAAAAGTGCTAGCGAGGAGCTCTGCCTAATGTAGATTGAAATCTTGTTCCAAAGCATGGAAAGTCTATGGGACAGGAATCTATCCCTCCAGCACGTCCTATTTATTGTTGTGGTGAGGTTTAGATCCCTAGAGTGTGTGGCTTGAGGAGATAAGGTTTTCTTTAGATGGAGCATGTCCATCAATTCTGGGTTGGACATGGCCTTATATGTCAGGCAGAGATCACCTCTGAGAAGGCGGTATGCAACCGAATACAGCTGGAGTTTCTTCAGTCGAGCTGCGTAGGGCATATGTTTGAGGCCAGTGATCCTCTTGGTGAGGTACTTTTGTGGTCTTTCCAGCTGTTGCAGGTGTCTTGTAAGGTACATCCCAAATGGGGCATTGTACTCTATGATGGGTCTGATGAGTGACGAGTAGAGGGGCACAATGACCTCTTTTGATCTGGATGCAAACCCTTTTGTGATTAGGTGGGCCACATAGAAGGATTTTCTAACCACTTTGGCAATGTGATTATCAAAGGAGAGATTACTATCTACTTGGGTCCCCAGATCCATTATTACGTTTTTCGTATTTAGGGGACTGCCACCTATGTGGTAGTTTGTGGATACTTTGTTATTTCTAAAGGGAATAACTATGCACTTTTTGGCATTTAGCTTGAGGTCATGATTTTGACACCAGGTATCCATTTCAGTGAGACCCTTTTGGAGGATGTCTGTGTTAGCTGGTGAGTCAATTATAGCCCCTAGTTTGCAATCATTTGTGAACATGGTCAGCCATAGTCCTCCTGTGCTTGTCTGTACCTCTGAGAAGTATATGCCAAATGGGAGGGGTCCTAGGACTGAGCCCTGGGGAATGCCACTTGTAACCGGTTTAGAATCAGACCTAGCTCCTGCAACTCTCACCATGTGGGTTCTGTACATCAGCCAATTGGCAACCCATCTTGTGACATAGGGGTTTATGTTCAGGCTGGTGAGCTTGTCTATAATACCAGAATGGGGAATGGTGTTGAAGGCCTTTGCAAGGTCTAGGTAGGCTGTGTGTACCACTTTTCCCTTGTCTATAGCCTTGGTAAGTTTCTCAAAGAAGTCCACCAGGTTAAGGAGGCATGATCTGCCCTTAATAAAGCTGAACGGGGTAGGTTACAGTGTTTGGAGGTTCTCAATGTCTCTGTTAATGAGTTCCATGATGATGCACTCCATAGCCTTGCGGACCAAGCTAGTCAGGCTTATAGGGCGATAGTTCCCGGGGTCTGTTGTGGCTTCACCTTTGTGGAGCGGAATAACTGTTGCTATGTACCACTCTATGGGTGTAGCCTGTGGAGAGGCTGAGTTTGAACAGTGTGTTTAGGTGAGGGGTTAATTCATCTTTGAGCTCATGTAGGATGCAGCCTGGGACACTGTCCGGTCCCACTGATGCTGTGTTTTTGGCTTTGGAGAGGGCTATTTTAACCTGAGTGTCTGTGATTTCAGGGGCTCTGCATTCTTCTGGTATGGTTATGGGCCCTTTTAGGGATGGGAGGGGGGGTGACATTTGCACTGAACCTGTCTGCCAGGATGTTGGCAATATCGGTTGGTTCAGTGAATTTTGTGCCATTCTGCACCAACTCTGAGCAGATCTGAGCATTGCCACTTAGATTCTTGACATAGCTAAAGAATGCCTTGTGGTTATCTTTGGAGTCCTGGGCAAGTTTTCTTTCAAAGCTTGCCTTGGATAATTTTATGAGGGATCATAGTTTCTTGCTGATACTGATCAGGGATGTCTTCCCTTCTTGGGATTTTACTCTTTTCTGTACTAGTTTCCTCCTTCTATTGTATAGCTTGTTTATGGCAGGGGTCTACCAGACTGGTTTCCTTTTCTTGGAGGAGTGAGTCTTGATTTTGCTTGGGATAGTACAATCCATGCATTCTTGTAGGTGCCCGTAGAATGCATTAGTAAAGGATTTTGCAGCTTGGACAGTGTTATCCTTTAGCATGGGGTTACCTTGTGTTTTACTTGTAGTCTGCTTTTAACCGCATATTAAAACTTCAAAAGAGACCACAGCTCTGTCTCTTGTGAGTCAGGCAGAAATATTTTTCCCGCCCGCCCAGTGTTACTATTCTGTTCTTAAATACCACTGTCTTTCTAGTTGCCTGCCTCTTATGTTAATTTGACCATATATCTCATTTCCTCTCTGTTTTCACTGGCTTGTGTGAGTAAGTACAAAATTATCATTTTGTGAAATCACTCCCCTTCAACTATTTAAATTTATTGGCCATCCTACTGTATTCCATAGTACCAGAATACAAAAGTGACCACTCCCTTTCAATCTATCTTGCTGTTTTAAAGATAGTGACTCCCCACTAAAACTTAACTTTTTAGACAGGTAAAACTCAAGTTACCTACTTTCACATCTAACTTCTCTAGTGCACACTGCAGTGTTTAGTATAAACAATTTTCTTTCATCTTACCTTTAAGCATCCCTGTGACTAGCACTTGCTCTAATACCTGCTGGAAAGCACTAGGAAGCCTTAAACTGATACAAGCACTCAACTCTCCTTGCTAATAAGGACAAATTAATCATAGGCACTAAACAGCCTATAACTGCAAAGTAGCTTGCTTATAAGAGAAAACAGCTCCTGTAATTTACAAAAAAAAGCACCAAACCAGGCATGTCCGAGGGTCAGCTTCCAGTGATTTCACCTGTCCTCCTGGTGAATCTGGGCATACTGGGCAATGCAGTAATTGTCTCATGTACACAGACAACCCTCTCCTCCTACCATCCAACACTACAACCTGTGAGAGATACATTTACATAGCCAAACTGGAAGCAAAGCTCTCGCCACCCAAGATTGTGCTAGACAGTCAGGAGGAGAAGGTTAACACCCGCACTACACCTCAAGCAACATATAGCCCTTCTAAACCCACACCACCAGCACCCACACATAGCAACACTAAATCCACATATGTGGAGGCCCTTAACTGTAACCTGCCCAAGCCACAAGGACTTCCGAAACTGAAATGCAAACAATCACCAGTCACAACCAAAGTGTCACATAGATCACAACACCAGTGTGCCACCTAGCAACAGCCCCTAAGGCAAGATAATCTACCTAACACTTTAGTCATAGGTGACTGTATAGTCAGACACACTGATGTCCCACTCACCAGACTGAACAAGGAGAAAATTACAGTCAGCTGCCTGTCGGGTGCCAGGATCCACCACATAACACATGCACTCAAGTCACTCCACAAGTACAAATATGACTCTGTCAGACATACCACCTGGACTACATGAAAAGAGACATGAAAGAGTTCTCGGATCATGTGGCCCAGGCAGGTATGACCCTAGTCCTGAGTAGCATCTTGACTTCTCCCAGAATGATACCACAATATAAGGACAAAATGATTGACGTCAACAATTGGCCAAGCTTCTGGTGTCATTCAAAGGGGATTCAGTATCTGTCTGCCTGGGACAACATGATTGACAGACCACGATGCTTTGCTAGAGATGGTCTGCACCTGTCGCCCCTGGGATTCAGGTTACTGGCTAAGGCTCTTGCCACCCCTATATTGCCTTTTTTAGGCAAAGTTCAAAGGACAAAACCACCACCATAACAGGTACAAGCATGCAAAATCTGAAGGTAATGGTACTCAATGCTAGAAGTCAAAACCTCAAAATGCACTCTCTTGAGGCACTCCTAAAAATGGAGAACATTGATATCTGTGCAGTAACTGAGACCTGGTTCAAGGCTCCAGAGAGCACCCTTTCAATACCAGGCTACAATTCTTACCACACTTTTCGGCCGCCAAACCAGGATTAAAACTCTAAAGGTGGAGGAGTGTCCATATTCACCAAGGATATTCACACCACCAGGCTAGTTGCCCAACACAATGCGTCTGAAATTCTCCAGGTGAAACTAACACTAGGTAAGACTGAAATCCAAATTGTAGCTTGCTATAGATTCCCCCATCATGCTCCAAGATTCTCACTACACCTTTCTAAACATACTGGAAAATATTAAGATACAACCAAAAACCCTAATACTGGGTGACTTCAACTACCCTGCCATTAACTCCGAAAACTACTCATGTACCAACACCTTTGCCCAACGGTTCTTGGAATTCATAAATTCCAATGCCCTGGATCAACTAATCCATTGTCCCACCAGGGGCTCAAATATCCTAGACCTGGTCATTACCAACATGGGAAATTGATGCTCCACACCTATGGTCACTCCCTCGTTGGTCAGGTCAGACCATGAGCTAATCACCCTTAACTTCCACATCCCACCCCCAGCCCCCAGTAAGGAAACCTCCATAAAAAACTTCTCCAAAGCCAACTTCATGCTACTCAAGTCAGAAGTGACAAACTTCATGACACCCATGCAGACGGGAACTGAAAGTTCAACTGCTGAGTCCTACACTAAGGAACTATACAAGCACATCCACTCATGCATGAATCGTGCCATCCCAAAAAGAACCAAGATGCTCTCTTCCAAAAAAATGAAGCCAATTTGGTGGTCCCCTGCCATAAACAAACTTTACAACAAAAGGAAAAAACTGTTGCAGAAAAGAGGAAAATCCCAGGATGCAAAAAACTCCCTTACCAGCTTCAGTATGAAGCTGAGAGCCCTCATAAAATCCTCCAAAACTAGTTATAAAAATAAAATTGCCAAAGATTCCAAAGACAACCACAAGGCATTCTATAACTATGTCAAGAATCTAAATGGCAATGCTCAGATCTGCTCTGAGCTACAACAGAATGGCATTAAATGTACTGATCCCAAGGATATTGCCAAT
This sequence comes from Protopterus annectens, assembly GCF_019279795.1. Classification (NCBI taxonomy): domain Eukaryota; kingdom Metazoa; phylum Chordata; order Ceratodontiformes; family Protopteridae; genus Protopterus; species Protopterus annectens. The sequence continues at coordinate 171,951,415 of NC_056727.1, read as the reverse complement.
ATCATGGCATATTGATTCAGTGCCAACTTTACCCCCGTCTTACCCCCTAAATGGCCCATCTCAATACAGGAAGATTGCCAAATTCTGGTAATAATGGCCACACAGGTAAAAAAAGCACTCTCCAAAGCTAAGACTACAGCATCCATGGGACCAGATGATATCCCGGGCTGTGTACTACATGAACTACAAAATGAACTGGCACCTTACCCAAGTGTCATGTTTAATCATAGCCTCACCTTAGGCTTTGTGCCCACTGAGTGGCGCACAGCTGCAGGTATCCCACTCCACAAGGGGTGATCCACCTTGGATCCCAGGAAGTACAGCCCCATCAGTCTGATGAGCTTGATCTGCAAGGACATGGAACGTATTATCATGGAACTTATAAACAAAGACATTGGCAACCTTCAAACACTGGACCCCACCCAGTTTGGGTTCATGAAGGGCCAGTCTTGTCTCCTGAACCTGAGTGACTTCTTTGAATCAGTCTCCAGAGCTGTGGACGAGGGTAAGACGGGCCACACAGCCTATCTGGACCTCACTAAGGCCTTTGACACTATCCCCCACTCTGGAATCATAGACAAATTTACTAATCTGGGTATTAATCCCTATGTCACTCGATGGGTTGCCAACTGGCTAACTGACAGTATCCACACTGTAAAAGTAGCTGACTCCAAATCCAGCTCCAGACAAGTGACAAGTGGAATACCTCAGGGTTCAGTCCTGGGACCACTCTTGCTTGACATCTACTTTTCTGAAGTACAAGCCAAAACTAAGGGACTCTGGCTAACAAAGTTCGCAGATGACTGCAAACTGGGAGCCATTATTGAATCCCCAAATGATGTGGATACTCTACAAAAGGGCCTTACAGAAACAGATGCTTGGTGCCAGAGCCATGGGCTCAAGCTCAATGCCAAGAAATGTATAGTTATCCCCTTTGGAAAAAAACATGTACCCGTGAATTACCACATAGGTGGCAGTACACTAAACACCAAAAGTGTGATAAGAGACTTAGGGACACAGGTGGACAGTGGTCTCACCTTCGATAACCACATTGCCACAACAGTCAGGAAATCCTTCTATGTGGCACACCTCACCACTAAGGGCTTTTCATCCAGAAAAAAAGGAGGTCATTATCCCACTGTACTCATCCCTCATTAGACCCATTATAGAATACAATGCCCCATTTGGTATGTACCTCTCAAGACACCTGCAACAACTGGAAAGGCCGCAGAAATACCTCACTAAAAGAATCACAGGCCTAAAGCAGATGCCCTATGCTGACCACATTAAAAAACTCCAGTTATACTCTGTCGCATATCGTCTACTAAGAGGCGATCTCTGCTTAACATACAAGGCCATGTCAGACCCAGAGCTGTTGGACATGCTGCACTTAAAGAAATCCCAATCCCTCAGAGCCACACACTCCAAATATCTAAACCTTGTCATCACTATAAACAAAACATGCTGGAGGGATAGGTTCCTGACCCAGAGACTCCCCAGACTCTGGAATAGTCTGCCCATACATGTCAAGCAGAGTGCGTCTTTGGCCCTCTTCAAAAGGAACCTTGACAATTGAATGGGAGAAAGGAAATTCACCCCGGGGATCATGTCAGTTGCCCTGCTAGACAGGGGTCAATGGAAGTAAATAGTGTGGGAAGAAATAGCCAGGGAATTGTTATGGCTAGGCTTGTATAGGCCCTAGGGCCGATAGCCTAGTACCAACCTATGAACAAAGAGAGATCTCAGAGTTTAGAGTATTTTGCTTGGTAAGCCTGACTAGAAAGACCCTCACCCATAGCATCTTGCCTTGCAGTAGTAAGTAACTTAACTAGGGAACAGTATTTCTCTTATATTCTGTCAGGAATATAGTGAAGCTTGGTTTAGATATTGTTTTTCTTTATTTGTCTGATCTGTCCATCAATGTTCTTTTCAATATTTCCTGTGATCTGAACTCTGTGGTTTACTGTGAATATATATTCAGTATTTTCATGTACTTTTATTATTTATTATTAAATATATTTTAAACCTTTATTGTGGCTGGTTGTTGTAGAAAGTATCTAACCTTGGAGAATGCTTATAGTTATTTGATGACACTATGTGGGCCACTGCAGAAGGCCTAGCCATTTTGGTGAACTACTACCATTTGTATTAGTATTAATATTACACAGTATAATTTGATACCCTTTTAAGAGCCTTATAGTAACCGACTGGTGGCAGTGATGACTACCTTATATTCTGGGAAAAGTTGGTAGAGTGGGTAATCTGTGCCAGCCTTTCCCAGGTGTGTGTGTGTGTGTGTGTGTGTGTGTGTGTGTGTGTGTGTGTGTGTGTGTGTGTGTGTGTGTGTGTGTGTGTGAAAATTACATTTTAATGAATGCGTGTGTTAGCTACTTGGGGCAGTGACACAAAGCACTGGGTTTACAGAGAGGGTGCTGGAAAACTTGGCTTGGAAACTTGGCTGAGGACCTAACCCTGCAGCTGTACCAGTGCGGAGTCTTATTGGGGACTTGGAGGGATACAGATAAAGAGACATCCAGACCCTGGGCTTAGTGTGTCCCCTGTGTGCTCTTAAGGGGAAATTGTACTTGATGCAGAGAGACCTGCATCTGGAAATACTCCGTATATCCATTTGTATTCCAAGTGCATGTCCCTCTCCAATGTCAGTGGTGAGGATTCAGGCTCTTTGATTACTGGCCCAGCATGGGGATGACACATACTGGTAGCAGTGGTGGGCATCACACAGACATTATTGTCTGACAGATACATAAGAATACTGAGATGACCCACAAAACCATGTAGGAATGAGAAAATTCCAAAACCCTTTGGGAAATGGGAAACACCTTATAGACAGTGACCAGGGATCAGGACTGAACTCTAGACCACAGAGGTATGAAGCAGAGAGATCTTTTCACTGTGTCCTCATGTTGTAAAATCTTGGATTTGCATAACCAGATACTAGGGCTGTCTATATATAACATAGTAAGGGAGTAGGTATGGATGAAGCTTAATGGGTGTGTAGAATGTCTGAAAAACTACAAATTCACACTGATAAGTCAGTGTCATACTGACATATGCTGCCAAGTGTAGAGAAGTCTGCAATGAGAAGTCAGGCAGCAGTACCATAGGTGGACTAAAAACTAATAGCCGTAAATAATCAGAATACATGACCCACAGCTGATATAAACGCCTAGCCATTAATGCCCGGAAAACTAGATAATAGAAAATACAGAAACACCAAAATTTCATTTTCTTCTTTCTCTTTTTCCCTGTTTTAAGAGAGACATTGCAAAGAAAGTGAATTACAATCAGTGTCAGCCTGACTACCTACCCAAATCCAATATATTCTATGGCTGATATGCATAATATTTTATAAAAATGTCAAACGGTTAATCTGACTACCCATCCTGAGGCACTTCTGTGCACTTCTATTAGCTGCTTGGTTAGTATGCCTGTGAAGTCAGACCAGTAGGTACACCATTTCTTAGTCACAGAAAATTCTAAGTGCCAGAAGGGATTTCAATTAGTTTCCTGGGAAAAAATATGTTATGTCATACTATGTGTTATTCCATTAACTGAGGAAATTCCTAACCTAAAAATATGTTTCCCCTGTATTTGTAAATGACAAAGCCTAACCTTAAACAATGAGTTTCCCCTATATTTGTAAATGACAAACTTATATTCTTTGAACAAACGCAGTACTTATAATAGTTTACATCTGATTTTAAAATAATAACCTGAAATACATTCCAAATGTCATTGCATTCCTAACAGAAGACAAACATTATGTGATATGCCAAGTTGAACGATACTTTTCAAAAAACATTTGCTATATGTTTTGGTTGAGGGTTTATAAGGTTCAGAAATTGTAAAATGCATCCTTGGATTCCTTTACTTAATCAGAGTAACAATACTTTTAATCATCTCAGTGGGTGTTTCCCACTCTGTGACTCATGCTTTTAGTTGCACATTCCTAAAGGCAGGTATGAAGTTGGCATTAGTTCAGTTTCAAACATTCTAGTATTACAAAGCTAAAACGTGGACTGCTAACATGCTGATAGATTTTTTTTTTGCCTTAGGCTAAATGTAATAGAATGCAGCACCAGAAAGAGAACATGTCACTTCCTTGTAGTATTTTTTAATACAGTGAAGAATTTCCATTATTTTGTCACTGTCTGCAAGTCACATGCAAGTCACACTTATTCCCTATGTAACAGGGCTGTATTCTGAGAAATCCACAACAGGTTAACTATGTAAATCAGGCCACATTCATCTTGATGTATAAGGTATTAACTGCATCTGTTCCATTGCTGTAGAAATGAAGAGATGAACTGCTTATCACAGTATTAACGCCAATTTAGTTCAGCCATTTAATATGACACTAAGAGCTGTTTGGAAGAAGTACACTTGTCACAAGTTGTGCATTTATTTTAATAACTTAAACCATACCATTCAACTGTTCAGATTTCACAGAATGTCCAGGTTTTGCCCCATATATTTGGTTCCTCATGAAATTTGTGTTTTTCTGGCAAATCACTGAAGACTGAAGTCACTAAATAATGACATACATTTGAGTTTGAGGCTTCATATCCTTTAGCAAATACATGCTAACACCAAACCTATTAGTTGAGTAACTTTCTAAGTTTATAAGAATGATATTTTAAATCTGTTCCTATTTTTGGGCTTTTGCTCCCCCTTTATTTTAGGCTTTGTCTGTCCTAATTTCTTGCACTAATGGTTAAGTGGTATGATTTAAACTGAAAAAAGTGTATACCCAGGGCTATAAGAGACTGAGATAGAGTCAAGCCTAAGAGGGAAAGCTGACAAGAGGCCAGATTACAAAGTGTACAATATGCACTAAAGTGGATGGGTTAAGTCTTATTAAGAAATGTTTGCCTTTCATCACATACAACGCTTCTGTGCACATTTGTGCTTTATACAGATCTGACATCAGACTCGGGTTGTAAAAGTACTTATGTTTTGCTGTAAGAACACACCTTTGTTACAACACATTCTTTGTCATGGAGCTTTTAATAGTGTTTAATTTCTCACTTATGTAGGGGCTACTCCAACATGAATGCTTGCAAAAATAATAAAAAATAGGGGTCAGATTGTAAGACCAGAACCTTGAGGAAGCCCTGATATAGACATGAAATGTATTTACCAGTGCTGTATTACCATTATTTAAAGATATGCTCACTTGTCGGTCTCTGAAGGGTATAATTATTTACAGTCTTTGGTTTGATGTGCTATAATTTTTTTTCTTGCATCCATTATTTACAATGATGTAACGTAGTGGAATGCTGATACATTTCTTTTGAGTTTCTGCTTTATATTATTTTAACCAAGTACCCGAGTCTTCATTTAGTTATCACATTCCAAAGCACTGCTAATTACATATTCTGCAGTATGCCCAGGGGCACATAGTGGTCAGCATTTTCACTGTGCTCTTGAAAACCTTTGGTTCAGTCTTAATTCTTTTGTTCTTGGACAAACACAGTCTGATGGTCTTTTGTTGTTTACTGTGTCAATGTATCCTCAGATATAGTGACAGGTATAGATAAAAGATATTCTGTTGTCTCAGTTATTCATCCAGTTTATCCCTGCAAGGGCTCCCTTTTAGGCTTGATAACTTTTTCCTTTCTTTTTCCTTACATGACCTTCACAGTACCCATAATCATACATAAGCCATATGTATGCAGAACACACAACAGTATCAATTTGTGGTCTTATTAAACCTTCAGTTGCTGTTGTGGAGAAATGCCCCAAACTTCATTCATATAAAGATTTAACAGCACTGCTGGATGTCATTTCAGTACCTCAGGCTCAGTGAAAAAAAGACACATTCATGAGTTTTGGAATTTCTGGAATTTTAGTAAGCAGCTAATGACCCTTACATTTTCATAGTCATTTGTTTCAGAACCTTAATGTGTAGCTATGCCTTAGGTATGATTTCTTATCATAGATTACAGAAAGCTACGTAGCAAGGTTCCATGCACTACAACAACATAACTAATTTTACATGTACTTAACAAATTTACTAACAGAAAGGGCTGCTCTCTTTTTCATTTAGGCCACAGTAAGTTTTCCCAAACAATACATTGTTATATTTGGATTTTCTCTTCCACATCTCTTGTATAGTAAATACAGTACTCTGCTCTTTCCTATTTCTATTCCATACTGTTATATCAACATGCTCTTTGTTCCCTTTCATATCAAAATACATATGTCTATCTTTTTTTTTTTTTTTGCTTCTGCCCTTTCTTGTTTTATAACTCCCTCATTTTTCTTTCTGTTGTTTCCAAACTTTAGACAGTCACAAGTGTTTTGTGGTATATGTAGTGCCTTGATCACAGTCTGAAATTATGGCAAAACTAACCTTATTATAGCCAGGTTCGTGGAGAAAAAATGACTATTACACAAGATTATGATAAGGTCTCCAGTGATAACTGTATTGTTGGTGCCAGGAGTCACTAAGATTCTATTGTGCCCATTGGCTACCCAAAGTGAAGCTCCACAACAGATCCAGTTTAGAATGTTGAATGAGAATAAAACCTCAAGTATTTACAATAATGTGAGGTGGCATCACAGAGAATATTAAAAAATAAGATAATAACAACTTCAAACTCTCCCATAAGACACAAAAAGCATGCATAAAAGTGCTCTGTTATATGATTTCAAATAATAAAAGCACATTGCCCAGCCACTAGGTATGTTTGCTATGACAAGTAATGCCGTCTCAGAAAGCCTGAATTATGATCTATGTTACTAGATTCCTGTAGGTGTCACAGAACTAACTAAAGTTGGCAAAATTATTAAGTTTTTAACCTCCTAGATACAAGGCACAGGATTTAATTCTGACCTCTGGGTATTAGATGGGTCTGTAATATTCTGGAGACTGATAGCCTAGTATTTACCGATGAACCTATGAACCAAAGTACCTTGGCTTCTTCAAGATTAACTCCTACACAAAAAATATCCATAAACCCATACGTGAGCCTCCTTCAGCAAATGCAAGGTTAATCACTTCCACTTGAAACACATTGGGATGTCATATCCTTTCTGTAATGAAAAAAAAAAGTTTTCTGAACCTTATGGCAGTCATTGAGGGGCAACAGAAATAAAATATGTGTTCTCTGTTTCCTTAAGGCATTGTCATAGCAAGCCTGGGCAGAATTCAGATCTGACTACATTCCACTCTCCCCTCCCCATGCCCCTGAATCATTTCCCTCTTCTCCAACTTGTCCTTCTAGACCTTCTGCCATTATTGATCAAAGTGGAGACCATCAACGAACATCTCAGCATTAAAAATGATAGTGATATGATATAGAGCTCTGTAGCTATGAGACAGCAAAATGCACCCAAAAGATCTTCTAAGGTATTGCCTTAACCTTAGATTGCCACTGGAATCAGTCCCTTTCCACATACGTTAATCCAAAGTAATCCAAATTCTTCCGAGCTAGACATCCTGTTTTATATCAGGGTGCATCATTGATAGAACTCAGGAGGTAGACACCCAGTCATCTAGGGAGGGAGGGAGTTAATCAGTTCACTCTCAAGCAGTAATATCATTGACTGTGTGACAGGCCCCATAATGTACCTACACCAGTGTCCCTCCCAGTGGTGCTTACTAGTCTATATAGGGAGAACACCTTTTTGCTCTCCATGTCTAACTGAAGTGTCTGCCAAGCAGGGGGCGCATATAAAGGATGCACCCAGAAATAACGGTTAAATCAGTGTATTCATGCACAGTTGGGTGAAGTAGTCTTTAGTAAAGTAAAATCTGCTTCCAGAGAGTCACAAGACCTTGATATTTATTGCCACCCCATATCTACATAATTACCTTCATAGTCTGCCATGATATTCAGAAAAGAATGGAAGATGTTGACAGAAGGCACGGAAAATTAAACATGTACGCAGATTCAGTTCAGACACAATGGGAATAAGGAAAAAGTAGAAGCCAGGATTATACTGCAGTAGTTTAGCCAGGGCCTCATGCATCTCCAAAGGCATCTTAAATCTATGAAAGGCAAGCTCAGAGGATCTTCATATCTGTTGACAAAAAGTTTACGCTGTCTGTATGGAATACAGCTGTAATGTAGCAGAAAATTAAGTGTTATATAACATTTTTCAGGTGGCCATACCCTGATGTACCTCTTGATTCATGAGCCCTGCTGATACACCCTAATCTCTACATAAACTACCTTTAAGATCACATCAACTCAAATAAACTGGTAGTTGCCCCTTTCTTTAAATAATTGTGACTTACATTTATGGAAGAGAGTGTGGAAGCATAGCCCCCCACATCAAGCAGTACAGCAGGACGCAGTACCCCTTTAAAACATAACCTTTCAGTTCATTGCCAATTAAATATATTGCAGTAGGTTATCATGTAACAATAAATTTGACTGCAATAGGCTGTTCTCAATATATGTAATGTTAATAAATCAAAAAAAATGTAATCAAAAAAATATATGTAATCAAAAGAAAATGCTGCCAGCCCTACCAGACAGAACAGTCATCTATTCACTCTATGAATGTATGAGATCCATCTGTAAAGAAGATGTAAACCTAATAAAACACAATATCATCTTCAGTATCTTCTGTTATGGAAAAGTTATTTCTGAATATCTCCTTTTATTCTACTGCTGAAGGAGGGTGCATTCTAACATGTTGTAACTTTAGGAATCTCAATATATTCTCAGTATCAATGAGGAAGGACTTTGAGCACTGCAATGTTTGTTATGTGCTAAAACATTGAGAGAACATATTTATTGTTTTTAGAGGCAGCATAAATACCCCCCATCTCTGGGAACACTTATAAACCATGAATAATCCTAGCCAAATGTCAGTTACACTTGCATCATAATGTCTGATGTTTCTTGAAGAAAACTAAAGCATTATACATAATGGAAGGGGACACCATTTCCTCACGTCCACTCACTGTAACTCACGAGAAAACGAGCAGCAGAAGGAGGGGTCCCTGAGCCCATACTGTCCTCAGCAATTCAACATTTTGGATAAAACACAAAAACCTGGCAATGATTGCTGTTGTCTTCAGATTTACTGAAAACAGTTTGCATACCAGAGATATAAAAATCTGCCAAGCTGAACAGGCCTGAATTTTTATAGAGTTTTTTGATGAACCAGCAGTGTAGGAAAATGATTACGTCTCCTCCTTCAATGTTTTCTAGAAGAAAGAATAATTATTTTTTTTAGCATCTGACATGTTTCTCACATCACCAGTTTTGTGGATTAATAACTGAATTTGTTTCAGTAAAAGAAAAAAAAAGAGACCTGCTGGTGCTCTATTTTGTTTCCTTGTGATGAAGCTCATAATCTGAGGATGCTGCTGACAGTTCTGTCAACCTACATTCATGATGATCCAGTAAGTCTTTGTTATGCTTTTGCCACTAAATAGTTTTATCCTTGAAATATATAAGGACTGGTGTTATCCCAGCATTCTCTGGTTCATCATTCAATGATTCACAAAATGGATTGACCTTTGTCTTTATGGTGCCATTCTTGTTTGGATACTTTCAATATGAAGAGTGTCTAGCATTTTTCAACAATTTTTTTAGGTACAGACCAGTTTAGACACATGAATTTTCTTGGTTGTGGCACTCAGTGTGCCATGTAGAAAATAACCAGGCAGTAAATACAAATGTTTAATGTAGAGCACTGCATTAACACAGTGGAGTATACTGAAGTGCAGAGCTTCTACAAATACATCTTCTCCTCCACTAGCCATAACTGGAAAAAATTGTTTTATCTTTACTGGAGAGATGAAAGACGGCAACACAAAATGCAGTGATGCTGCCTGGGTTTACCCTCAGACACAGTGTAGACCCCCATCCCAGCATTTCACATGTAATGTAGGTACAGTAATGCTACCATTAAAAATGGCCAGAAGAAAGAAAGTTCACTAATCCCCTTAATAATAAGCATTGCCTTACAGATTATACCCTAACTACAGCGCAAACAAAACTTAGTAACAGGGTAAATGATAAAAGTAATACTTTTGTTTAAAACTTATGTTATTGCAGCTCACTATTTCACAGAACAAAACCAGGAGCATGCAATGTAGATGAAATAATAAGTTGTATATACCCAAGTAGCACGGTTCATCAGTCTTGCTGCAGATGTTACCAAACCAAAGAAAAAAAAAACTGTTCAGCTGCCAAAACACCTAAAGGCATTAATTAATCTAAAGATGATTAGTCCATTCCTACAGTAAACTTTTAATTTCACAAGCAGCCAACTTAATGCAGAGGCCATGTGATAAATATTAAACCACACTCCCAAACAAGAATATGTAGAAAAAAATAGATCAAAAGCCAGCCACATTTTTATAGTAATGCAAGCTTGAAACATTGTGTCATTTCTGACATTTCATAGTACCTAGCTACAGAAACAGCCTACTTCAACTATACAAGTACTCTTCAAATAACTTTTGCAGGGTGAAAAAATGCAGTAACAGTGAAAAGCTGGAACAGTACTTCACACACTGCAAATGAATAAATGTTTCCGAAGCCAGCAGAAAAAAAAATATCGTGGGCATGGGTAGGATGCTGACAGGATAGCAACAGAATTCACCTGCTCTGCTATTTTATATATTTCTGACAGGAAAAAAGAAGTTATGTACGCACCATAACGTTCCATGTGAGTTGTTCATCTCGCCTTCATTCTTACAGATGGTTCGGCTCCGAGTCGGCCTACTGCAAAGCTCGAGGTCTTCAGACAGCTCAGTGCCAAGTTCCTATCCCAAGATGCACCTGGAGTTACCTCAGATCTTGTTTGCTGCATATAAGAATAATACCATGTGTCATTCTATCACTCTTTAGGAGAAAGCCATAGAAGGATTGAGCAACCAGGAAAACTCTAGTATCTCAGTCCTTGAAAAACCCTGGAGGGGGTAGAAGGGTGGGAAGGAAGAATGAAGGTGAGATGAACAACTCACATGGAATGTTATGGTGAGTACATAACATCTTTATGTGAAGTTGTTCTATCTTGTCATTCAATCTTACAGATGGGTAGCGTCCCAAGCACCATCTTTCTCGGGTGGCTCACGGGAGTATGTTTTTCAGGACAGTAGACCCAAAGGAGGCCCTGTCCCTGGAGGCCTTGTCAACTTTGTAATGATAAAGGTATGAGGTCTTGACCAAGTGGCTGCTGCACAAATGTTATCTATAGGAAGCCTGCAGAAAAGGCAGAAGATGTGGACATGGCTCTGGTTGAATGAGCCTTACTTTTGTGTTGTAAGGGCATATTAGCAGCTGAATAAGCAAATGTGATACAATCAGATAACCATTTAGACAGTGTTGTTTTTGCCACTGGCATACCTTTGCTGGAAATGAAAAGCTGTTCTGATTTTCTGAACTCTTTTGTTCTATTCAAGTAAAATCTGAGCTGTCTACGAACATCAAGCTTGTGCAGCATATACTCTAAGTTGTTTGTGTGTTTGGTAAAGAACACTGGAAAATCTATAATCTGGTTAAGGTTAGTTTCAGTACAGACTTTGGGCAAAAATGAAGGATTTGTTCGCAGGGAGACTGTCAGCATGGAAAACCAAATAAGGAGGCTTATGGACAAGGCCTGAAGCTCTGACACTCTACAGGCAGAAGTGATGACTACTAAAAAGATGGTCTTTCATGACAAATATTTCAAATCGCATGAGGAAGCTGGTTTGAAAGGTGGGAGAATAATGCGTGAAAGCATAAAATTTAGATTCCATGGGGTATAAGGGGATTTCACAGGTGGTCTGAGATGAAAAGTCCCTTTGAGAAAGGCTTTGGATAGTTTGTGTGACATTATGTTCAATCCTTCAAAGCCAAGGTGAAAATTAGAGATGGCAGCAAGCTGAACCCGAACTGTTGCTGCTGCAGCTCCTTTACTGAAAAGCATAGTCAAGAACTCTAATATGGAGGCAATAGAGGCTTGGTGGGGATCAATATTATTTTGAGAGGCCCATATAGAAAATCTTTTCCATTTGCTAAGATATAGTTTCCTAGTAGAGGACTTATGAAAAGATATCAGAATCTGCTGCATTTTATTTGAGAAGTTATGGAACCTGGCTATGTTGGGAATTGGAGCAGCCAAGCTGTCAATTTCAGGGACTGAAGAGAGGGATGAAGATCCCCCGACGAATGCGTCAGAAGATCTGGAACTGGGTCCAGAATCGAAGGGTCTTCCAATTGATGAAGTCGAAGGAAGGGGAACCAAATCTGACGAGGCCAATGAGGGGCTATTAGAATGATGGTCCTTTCCAGGGCTTTTGTTTTCTGTAATACTTTGGGTATGAAGGGGAATTGGTGGGAATGCATAGAGGAGACCTGAAGTACAATTGTGTACGAGTGTGTCCCTTGAGGCTTCTCCCAGAGGGGGAATCAGGGCAAAGTAGCTTCTGTATTTCATGTTCATGTGGTTGGCAAAAAGGTCATATCAAAGCTGGCCCCATCTGCGGAAAATTCTCTCTATTTCTTTCTTGAGGGACCACTCATGAGGCAACAAAATTGCTCTGCTCAGTTTGTCTGCTATCACAATGGATTTTCCTGGGATGTGCATTCCTACCAGAAAGCACTGGGTAGATGTAGCCCACTGCCATACTCTTAGGGCCTCGCAACAAAGGGGGTAGGACCTGGTTCCTCCTTGTTTGTTCAAGTACCAAACCACTGACATGTTGTCCATCTGAATCGCAATTGTTCCCAGAGGAAGAGAATCCTGGAAGTACTGCAACACTAAATGTACCTCTCTCATCTCCAGGACACTGATATGCAGATGTGTCTCCTGCTTGGTCCATGTGCCTTGGGCTGTTCTTCCATGAAAATGCCCCCCCACCCTATCAGGGAAGCATCCATCATCACTGTGGCCGTTGGTGGGGGTAGAACAAAAGGACGACCTATTGTTACATGAAGAGAGGTCAACCACCACTGAAGATCCTTTTTGCATGTATTTGTGATCATTATGAGATGAGATATTGGGAGCTCTTGGTAAGACCATTGAGTGAATAACAGCCATTGCAGAATCTGCATGTGCATGCAACCCAATGGTATTGCTAATAGTGCAGCTGCCATCATGCTTAACAATTTTAGTACTTCTGATGCGGGAGCCTTGTCTTTGGATATGATATTGTAAACCTGCTGAAGGAGTAGTAAGACTCTTTCTGCTGGAAGTCTCAAAATGGTGGTGGTGGTGTCCAGTTCTGCTCCTATAAAAACTATATGTTGCGATGGCGACAAGGCAGATTTTTCTGAATTTATTGTAATACCCAGATGACGTCAGAGAGAAAGAGTGGTGTCCCTGGCTTGTATAAGCTGATGCCTGGTGGTGGCAGTGAGGAGCCAATCGTCTAGGTACAGAAACACCTGGAATCCTAAATGTCTCAGGTGAGCCATGACCACTGCCATACATTTGGTGAGCACTCTGGGGGCTGTAGTAAGACCAAATGGCAGGGCTCAAAAATGGTAATGATTGGCTCCCAGCCAGAAGTGCAGATGATCCCTGGATGGTCTGGCCATTTTTATATGGTAGTACACATCCTGGAGATCTATCAAGCACATCCAATTATCTTTCCCTAAGAAGGGAAGTATCAACTGAGGCATGACCATCCAAAACTTCTCTTTCTTGACAGATCTGTTTAGTCTGCTGAAGTCCAAAATAGGTGTCCAGTCCCCTGTCTTTTTTTGGAACTAAAAAGAATCTTGAGTAAGTTCCGGATCCTATCTGGTCTGCTGGGACTGGTTGGATGACTCTTTTTCTTAGCAACATTTGGACCTCTACTGTTGCCTGTTCCCTGTAACTGGGTGGAACATCCAGGATTTTTGTTGTCAATGGAGGGGTTGTGGTGAAAGGAGTGAAATATCCTCTGGAAACTATACTTTGCACCCAGTTGTTTGTTATTTTGAGCCAGGTGTCTGGATATAGAGATAAGTGACCCCTGACTGCCTCCAGAGTAGGACAGTTAGGCCTTCTTTCAGGAGCGCTGGTAGGACTTCCCAAAGAACTGTTCTCTATCACCCTGGTTTTGTGGATGCCCTCTGCCATGAGGGCAGCGTCTTCCATTATTGCCCCTTCCTCTGCCCCTGGAGGGGGGTTCACCACGTGTGTCCTGAAAGGCTCCTTGGGCTTTTCAGAACCGCATCTTTACTCCCCTTTGACCTTTGGGGTAGGGTCTGGTAGGGGTGGAAAAATGGACTCCAATGGCAGACAGAGTCTTTCCTTCCTGTTCACACCTGGTCAAAGTTTCCTTACCTTTGGGCCTGAAAAGTGACGAGACATCAAAAGGGGTGTTGACAAAGGATGACTTAAAGGGCTCGATGAAGGAACATAAGCGCATCCAGGAGTGTCTCCTAAGAGCAGTTCATGTACCCGCTGCCCTACTTGTTCCATCAGCTACATATGAAATGATGCACATAGACGAGTTCATTATAGAACTGAGGGTAGCAAGCTGGGAGGTGACTTTGTCTGAAGCTCCTGCAGCTACTGTACCCTGAAGCGTATTTCCAAGCTCTTTTAGGAGATCTCTTTGCAGTCTCGTAAAATGAGTTAGATAGTTCAGTGAATGCAGGCAAAAGTTGCTGAACTGTACGTGTGCTTCCCATATCTATCCATGATCCTAGAATCTCTGTTAGGAGGATGGATAGAGGAAGAAGTTTCTGACATCTCCTTTCTGTTGGCTGCCACCACCACCATGGCATCAACTGGCACTCCCTTGCTAAGAAAAGACTTTTCTTGGGGGGCAGAAATAAATTTATTAGGCCTCCTGGGGACAGGCTCCATGGTGTCTCCCACGCCCTTCGTGAGACCAGCTCCATGACCTCATCAAAGGGCGGAGACACCTAAGAGGTGGAGGGTTGAGACCCGAAAGCCTTCAGGAGAACCAATTCATTTTTAATAGGGTTGGTGGACTGCCAGTCACCCCTCTGCCTAAGGATTTCTAATATCTCAGCAAATGAGATATCCTCAGAGGGGGACCGTGGGGACCCTTCTGATTCATCCAAGTCAGTATTGGATGTGAGAGACTCCTGCGGGGAGTCTAAGTGCTTCCTCTTACAGACTGTCTTCCTGGGAACCTCATCAGTGGGAACTTCTGGTGAGGTCTGGGAAGAGCAGGGGCCACCCAATGGGGCTTCCTGAGGCTCTGGGTCTCTATGCTTAGAAAGGGTCTGTGAAGCAGAAGTGGACACAGGCGCTTTTGGGGAGGAGGTAGCCAGACCTGAAGTTGAAGATATATTAGGAGACATAACTCTCCTCATGGTTTCAAAGGCACCTCTGCTCTGATGAGAAGGGACCGATGGATCTGAGGAAACCATTGATCCCCCCAGCACCAGGACAGTAGGCTGAGAACCAGAGGTAGGAGCCGAGCTCATCCAAGCCAAAGCCCCAACAGGCAAAGTCGGAACCAACAAGTCCATCCGACTATCCTCCCTGGACCTGACTAGAGAGTGTCGGCTCCTAGATTCCTTGATCAGCACTGAGGACGTCTGAGTAAATGGGACCAATGACACTGGAACAGGAGTTGGCTCCGAAGGCTCAATGATCATCAAGTCCAACTCCTTCGGCTCTGAAGGACCAGTATGGCTCGGAGGAGGAAAAGAAGTAGATGGCAATACAGTCTTTGGTTCTGAAACCACTTGGGTCAGAGCTGATAAAAATTTTGCAAATGCCAGTGCCTGTAACAACTTCTGCACCACGCAATCCACATCCAAATTGGGAAAGCTTATCGAGGACTGAGATGAATGGATGGATGGAGGGACTGATTGCAGGACTGGTGATTTAGGTACCTCTGATACCGGTTCCAGGACTGGAGACTGGCTCTGAAAAGACAAGACATTCAGCTCTGAGGGCTGTGGAGCTGACATCGATGTTTTTTTTAGTTTTTTTACTTCTGAAGAAGTAGAAGCCTTAGAAGACTTTGAAGATTTACTAGACCTGTCCTGGTCACTCAAAGCTTCCTGAAATGATGGTTTGACTAGTCCTCTATTAATTAACTTTCTCTTTCTCTCCTGAAGAACACTGGAAGAGAAGGAATGACAAATGGAGCAGCTTTCCTGAAGGTGCAAGGCTCCCAAACAATATACACAGTTGACATGGCTATCTGTAATGGACATTTTCTGTCCACATTTTGGACATTTTTTGAAACCTGACTTAGGATGTTTATCCCTATCCTGGTCAGACATAGTGAACAACACAGTATCAAGAGAAAAAACTACTATAATATAATAAAGATACACCCAAAAACTATTTAAATAAGCCCTGACAAAAACTATGGGCTAAATATGCTGTGACAAGTGTCACTCTAAAACACACACACACTTTAATTAGTTATCTAAGCACTCTGTTGTTGTTGTTGTTTGTCTTTCGACATTTCACGGTTAGGGGTCGCCACAGCAGAACTCTGGTCCGCTAATGATTGGCAGTTGGTTTTTATGGTGTCGAGCTGCCAGCCCAATGCCCAACGAAGGCCCGCCCATTCAATGCATGTCTTTCGAATGCCCAATCGACTGTGGGGAGGACATGCAGACTCCACAAAAAAGGCACTCCCAACCCAAGCCGAGAATCGAACGGGAGAACCTCTAGCTATGAAGCAACAACACTACCGCTGCACCACCACAGAAGTAGTTATCTAAACCCTCTATAGTACTTTGTGTGCCTTTGATAAGTGACATATTTGTTATAGTTTTTTGATATATTAGCTAGTTATCTAAGCACTCTAAATAGCTAATATATCAAAAAACTATACCAAATATGTCACTTATCAAAAGCACACAAAGTACTATTTAAACTACTCTAAATATTAAGGCCTATAGAAAAAATGAAGACCAAAGAGCTATATCTAAATATGAAAAGGCACACCCAAGGGTAAGTAATACACACTATAAAGATTTAAAGGCTATATAAGCTAAAAGCTAACTCTAAGTAGAGAAATAACAAAGTTATTTAGAAAAACTTTGATAATAAATTTGTACTGGCCCGAGCTATGCTGAGGAACCTCCAATTTATTGCAGCAGTAAACTAGATCCGAGGTAACTCCAGGTGCATCATGGGATAGGGACTTGGCCTTGCGCTGTCTGAAGACCTTGAGCTTTGTAGTAGGCCGACTCAGAGCTGACCTTGGCTCCGACCCCATCTGTAAGAATGAATGGCGAGATAGAACAACTTCACATTATTTATTTATTTATTTATTTGACATTTGTTTACCAGGGAGGTCCAACTGGCTTAGTAGCCTGTTTTTAGTGAAGGCCCGAGGAGAAACGCTCAACATAAAGAGGAATACAATACAGTGTGACACAATATAATATTGTATATGCAAGTTAACATTGATTGGATACATTTGGTGATGATATAAATATTGTAGGTTTACAATAACAACAGACTTATGTTACAACATCTAACATGCATTATTTACATTAGTCACAGCTTATTCACTGTAGACCAAAAGGAGAGAAATGTGTTGGACTAAACTAGTCAGCATATCAATAAACATTCAGTGAATGTTATAATTGTTGCACATTTTCATGACTAAAGACTTGTACTACAAATAACTCACTGTAGTACAGAAAGAATAATGAAATGGAGTCAGCCAGTCAGCTCATTGACCAATAGTTTAGAATGGCCAGTGGATGCAGCAGAAGAATTTAAACAGATTGCAAACTTAGTTAATAGTAGTAAGAGAGATTGTGGCATAGCTATTTTAGGGTTGCAATGGAGAAGAAAAAGGGTGAGTAGAGATGGAAAGATTTGTAGGATGGCGAGTTGCTACAGAATATTAGCCTAGGGATTGGCATGAGCATGTCCAATTTTCATTTGCTTATGTAATAAGTTGCTTTTTGAATGATGTGGAGTTTTCTATAGTGAGAATATTCTGAGGGATAGAGTTCCATTTTTTTGAGATTTGATTTAAGTTAAGAGTCTTCAAAATTGTTCTTTAGTTTGGTGACTTTTAGTAGGAGTTTGTTACAGGATCTTAGGGGTCTGTTATTAGTGTGGGTTTGTACTACGTTTTAGAGGACATGACACTTATCAGGCTGGTATAAGATGGACTGGGTTACAGTAAGCTGGTTGAGTGATTAAAAGTTGGTTAGCTAGATCCAAAATGTTTGTTGAATTTCAGATTATCAATGGTGACACCTACTAGCTTCCTTTCTGTGGTTGGTTCAATTAGTGTGTTGCTTGATGAGATGATTCTGATGTGGTGACTGTGGTTGTTGACTTTATTGTGAGTGTTTTGGAAGAGCACTAATTTTGTTTTACTGGGGTTTAGGATGTGTTTGAGGTTATGTAGGAAGTATTCAGGAGTGGAAAATGTTTTTGGGTAATTTCTAGGAGCTGTGGCAGGGAGGGTGCAGAACAGATGACAGTGGAGTCATCTGTATATTGGATGAGGGTGGCAGGATTGCAGGCTGTTTGTAAAGATGGAGAATAGAAGTGGTCCTAATATTGATGCTTGTGGGACACTGACAGTGACTGGTCGCAAAGGAGAGATTTATTTTCGCCATTTCACCACCTGTTGGCAATTGGAAAGATAGCTGTGGAACCAGGAGAAAGTTTCCTGAGATAAGCTGAGGGAAGCAAGCTGAAATAAGAGCTTTTAGTGGGATACTGTATCAAATGCTTTAGATTTATCTAAAAAGATGGTGGGGCATGTTTTCCTTCATTTTTGAGCTGGTTTATGGTGTTGGTGAAGCTTAATAATGCTGTTGTGGTGCTGTATTTGGAGCGGAAGCTATGTCGAGCATTGGATAGCAGAGTTTTTGTTAGTAGGTGGTCGAGTAGTTGAGCATGGATACAGTTTTCCAAGATTTTTGAGACTGGTGATAAGATTGAAACTGGCCTGAATTTAAAGAGTTCTAATGATGATCCACCTTTGTGAAGAGGGATTATGTATGAAATTTTCCAGAGTTTTGGTTTGTATTGTTCGGTGAAGGATCTATTGATTAATACTGATATGGGTTAGCAGATGACATCAGCTGCCATTTTAAGATATTCATTTGATAGCTAATCTGCTGTGAGAGTTGTGGGTTTTAGTTTAATTAACAATTTTTATATCTTGCTTGTTGGGATGGGTTGGAGAGAGAGAGAGAGAATTGTTGGAACTATCAGTCACTGTTGGGGTGATTAGAGGTGTATTATGATAGTCTTTTATAAGTGAGAGGATAGAATTGGTGAAGAAGGAGTGAAACTGGGTAGCTATATTATCTTTTGAATTAGTGACATTGGGAGTGGGTGTTGTTAGTGGCATTGGGAGTGGGTGTTGTGGTTTATCCTGGTTTTAGAAGTTGATTAATGGAGGCCCACAATTTTGGTGGGTTATTGTGATATAATTGTTGGGTTTTGGTGCAACAGAGTTTTGACACACTTAATTTGTTTTTTGGATTTATTTCTTATCTGATGGAAATTTTCATAGGAAGATTTGCTTTTAATTAGACTGATGCTGGGACCAGAGTGTATCTCTTTCTTTCAGTAGTTGTTTGGTTTCTTTAGAAAGCCATGGGCAGTAGTTTGCTTTAGTTCTAACATTCCTGATGGGAGCTAGGCCACTGAGAATTTCAAGAAATTTGTTGTTAAAATATTGGACAGCAGAGTCTAGTGGGAGGTAGTTCAGAGGAGACCAGTTGCTATTTTGAAGTAGTAGTTTGAAGGTAGGTATAGAAAAGTTTCTTTTGTTGCATATTTTTTGTAATTTGTAGTTTGTGGTAGGATGATTACAGTGTCTCATGATGTAGGTTGGTATATGACCACTTAGGCTGTCTGGAAGATAGCCTCTGTGGTGGATTAGTGAGGGTTTGTTGGTGAGAGTTCAGTCAAGAGTAGATTGCTTGTTGCTGTGTTTGTCTGTGTGGGTGTGTGTATCATCAGAGTGTATCCATGAAAATTTAAATAGTTTGAGGGATTATCTGAGGAACAAGTTTGCCAGTCGATGTTGAAATCCCCTACTATTAGTGTTTCTTGGTTAAATGTGTTGTCGGCCCAGTCAAGTAGATTTTCAGTTATGTCTATTACAACTATGTGTATTATAATCGGTATTATTAATCATATTATTTTTTCTATCTTATCAGCTTTATTAAAATAGAAATATATAAACTAAAGTGCTTTCTAAGATAGAATCAAAAATGTATTTATTTCAAACTTTTCCTGTCAAATTCTCTACCTCAAAAATACGTCCACATACAGCCTGAAAATGAGTCATATAAAAGCAAACTCACAGGATTCATCTCTCAAGAAAGGACATCAGTCGGTTCTCTGTGATCAGAATTTATCTTTAAAAATGGACAAAACGGACACTAAACTTGATAATTTCAAAGAGAAGTGTACCAAACAAATGGACCAAATTCTTGAAGTACTACAACAGCAGAGAACCCAAATATCTGGTATCAAGGACTCACTAAATGATATGGAAGGGAGACAAAATGAAGATGAACATAACATTGAATTTATATTGAAGCAGACTACATCTCTCCTGAACAAGACTGATGATCTTGAAAACAGATCCCACAGAAACAACATCAGGATTTTTGGTTTACCAGAGAAAATAGAAGGAAATAATATGGTAAACTTTTTGTTGTCTTGGCTACCTAAAATACTGGACTTACCTGAAGCATTGTCATTTGGTATTGAGACAGCGCACAGATCTTTGGCTTCAACTTTGTATTGTCTGCTGACTAAATGATATACACTTCATATACTTATTACTATTTTGTGAATGTAAATCATTAAGTATACCCAGAATAGTTTATTGTTTATGTTTCCTAAGGTTTTCTGACAGATGACACACCATGTTCTTAAGATGCATGCTGTCCATGATTGACTTTCTGGTTGTATATCTCTTTGAAGAGGCTTTTCTTGTCACTTGGCATTCAGGTGCCTGCATTGCTTTTTGGTGAGACTGTTTTGCAGGGTGACTGTCTCCCTTAGTGATTTGGGTGATGTTTGTGGCTGCTGGACCAATGTGGTCTGCCTGGGTGTATATATATTTTTATGGTTCTCTTTGTGATGTATGATAGTTTCAGGCATAAGGAGATTCCTACTTGGTGAGCTGTTTTTTTTTTACATGACATGTCTGTAGGGATTAGAAGTGATGTTTCTTTTCTTTCTTAATTGCAGTGTACCCTCCACTCTTGTTTAGAGTAGATGTAGGTGGTGGTATATGGGCTGTAAAATAGTTCCTGAGTTTACTGATGGTTGACTTGTGTCTTAAACTGGAACTTTGTTTTTGGGAAAGGGAGGAGAATGGGAGCACGTTTGCTAGGACTGCTTTTTGATCTTCTTTAGGTCACTAAATAGGTGAAGAAACCTTGATTACTTATCTTTGACATATTGAATGAAACTAGCGGCTTCTAGTTGGCTCATTCTTTTCTTTTACTTGATTTGAGTTTCCCGCTCTGTTTGTGTGGGGGATGTTTTAAAAATGAAGAGTATTAGTGATGTCATTAGATTTTGTAGTCAATCAAACTGTTGGGGGTGGGTCTTTAACCTCATAGGGTTAAAATAGAAGCTAAAATGGTGTTAGAAATTATTAATAAGGCAATATTGCATAATTCTTTTTCTTAGTTATTGATGTATTAACTTATTTGAAACAGCAGCTACCTACCTTATCATGAATGACAATTCCATTTTTATATGTTTTATAACTTTATTTCACTTGGTTTATCAGCTGTTATAATGCATTGAGTTCTGTTTACTCAACTGAAATCTCTGGTGTCATAGATTTTGTGACTCTATAGTCACCGTTAGTTTTTTAAAAGCTACACACATTTTCTTATTGTGATACTCTAAAGGGAATGCATGTCTGACTTTTAGAGGAACATTCTATTTTTTGACAGCAGCAAAAATTGAAAATGCTGTTACATTGGGAAGTATTTATGCAAGTTTAATACACATTACATGGAATATATAACAGAATTTAACTTACACAATTTTTTCATTGAGTTTGTAATAAATATATCTTAGCTATATGTTTTCATAGGTTAACAGGTGTGTACTAGGCTAATGGCCCTGAGGCCTTTACAAGCCTATCAATAGGATTACCCTAGCAGAGTGCCACCCAACCTTAGTGACCAGTCCCTCTGTCGAGTAGAGCCACTGGTGTTATCCCCGGGGTGAATTTTCTGTTTTACATCCACTCATCAAGATTTCTCTTGAAGAGGGTCAGCAAGGTGCTGTGCTTGATATGTATGGGAAGTCTGTTTCAAAGCATGGGCAGTCTCTGGGTTATGAATCTGTCCCTCCAGCATGTTCTGTTAATTGTGGTGATGAAGTTGAGGTCTCTGGAGCATGCGGTGCGGAGGGATTGGGATTTCTTTAGATGTAGCATTTCTAACAGAGCTGGGTCAGACATGGCTTTGTAAGTCAAGCAGAGATCGCCTCTAAGTAGGCAATGTGAGACAGAGAATAGTTGGAGTTTTTTGAGTCTGTCCATATAAGACAAGTGTTTAAGGCCTAGGATCCTCTTTGTGAGGTACTTTTGTGGCGTCTCCATTTGTTGCAGGTGTCTAGTGAGGTACATGCCAAATGGGGCATTGTACTTGATGATTGGCCTAATGAAGGAAGAGTAGAAGGAGACAATGACCTCTTTCTTCCTAGATGCAAAACCCTTAGTAATGAAATGTGCCACATAGAAGGACTTTCAAACCACAGTGCAATGTGGTGATCAAAAGAGAGGTTGCTGTCAACCTGTGTTCCCAGATCTCTTATAACACCTTCTGTGTTCAGTGGACTACCATCAATGTGGTAATTCATGGGAACTGGATTTTTCCCAAAGCGGATGATACATTTTTTGTCATTGAGCTTAAGGTCATGGTTCTGACAAAAGTAATTGGTTACAGTGAGGCCATTCTGTAGGATGTCAGCATCACTTGGGGAGTTAATAATAACTCCCAACTTGCAACTGTCTGCGAACTTTGTCAGCCAGAGTCCTTTTGTGTTGGCCTGGACTTTCAAGAAGTAGATACCAAAGAGGAGAGAACCCAGGACCAAACCCTGTGGGACTCCACTCATGACTAATCGGCAGTCTGACTTGGAGTCAGCTACTTTCACACTGTAGGTTCTATCTGTGAGCCAGTTTTCAACCCACCTAGTAATATAGGAGCTGATGCCAAGCTTAGTGAGTTTTTCTATGATTCCTGAGTGGGGAATGGTATCAAAAGCCTTGGCCAGATCAAAGTAGGCTGTATGAACCACCTTGCCTTCATCCACAGCTCTGGTAACTGACTCAAATAAGTCAACCAAGTTGAACAGGCATGATCTACCCTTCACAAAACCAAACTGTGTGGGATCCAGAGTTTGGAGATTCCCTATATCCTTGTTTATTAGGTCCATGATGATGCATTCCATAGCTTTGCATATCAGACTCATTAGGCTAATGGGGCGATAGTTCCCAGGGTCTATAATTGCTCCTCCTTTGTGGAGAGGGATGACTGTAGCAGTGCACCATTTGGCAGGGACAAAGCCTGAAGTGAGGCTGTGATTGAACAGGGCACACAGGTGAGGTGTCAGTTCACTCTGTAGTTCATGTAGAACACAACCAGGGATATTTTCAGGTCCCATAGAAGCTGTATTTTTGGCCATGGACAGTGCTGTTTTAACCTGTGCAGCAGTAATACTGGGTACCTGGCAATCTACTGGTATTATGATTCATCCTTTGGGGGGGGGGGTAAAGTTGGCACTGAATCTGTCGGCCAGTATACTGGCAATTATCTGTTGGTTTGGTATAGGAGGTACCACTGTGCAGTAGTTCAGAGCAAATATGGGTTTGCTCCATTTTGATGTATTAATAAATGTATATTTTTATTATAGCATTTAAGGCTCACTATTCTAGAAAAACTCCAATAGGGTTTGTTGATACAATCCTTTTTTTTGCTTTTACTTCTTTTTATAATAATACATTACTATTAGTAGGAAATTGCATATCTGTATAATTAATTTTTTCTCTCAATATTTTAAAATTTAACAATTAATATGGGTGCGCTTTAATTACTATTTTGTTCATTTTCTTATTTTTTGTAATGGAAAATATTATTTTAATCACATCAGAGAGGATGTTGGCTTTTTTTTTTTTGGGTGGGTGGGAATGTTTGAATAGCATCACTATTCAAAGAGGGAGTTTTAGACTGCAGGTGCGGCTTGAAAGGATTTATAAATCTATGTTTACTTCCAATATTTTTGGATGTCTACCATTGTTTTTCTTGTATTTATTGCTTGCAGTCTATTTATCAATGAATATATCCTTTTTTATGAATTACATTTGAGATGAGAAGTGATTCGAAGGTACATTCAATATTTGGTATTCATGAATATTTATTATATAGAACAACTACTTCAAATATATGTCTCATTTTAAATGTATCTGTTTAAACATCAATGGCTTAAATAATTGTTCCAAGAGAGGGAACCTAAATAGATTTTTGAAACTTTTTAATTCTCAAATTATATTTTTGCAAGAGACTCATTTATTACAAATTGACATTGATAGACTTAATACTAAATCATATTCTGTATTATCCAGCTCTCACCATAATCAGAGAAAAGAGGGGTGGTAATTTTATGGAGAAATAATATACATATACCTAAGACAGTTAGTTTGTATAAAGATGATAAAGGTTTACCATGTTCAGTAACATTAGAAATGAATAGAAAACTCAATACTTGTATTAATTTATATTGGTGTCCTGGGATAGGAATTAGGACCTTAAACAACTCCTGGACCACATTATTCATATCACAAGAGGTAGTATTTTAATAGCAGGAGACTTTAATTTTATTTTAAAAGATGAAGATTCTGACACCACAAGAAAAATAAGAATATTGACACCTGCTAAGGAATTAATAACATTTATAGATTTAATGCATTTTAAGGATATACATGATTTCTCAGATCCAGACTCACTTTTCTTTACTCATAACTCACATAGGCATGGAACTCAAGCTAGAATTGATAGAGTTTACATATCAAATGATCTAATAAATAGATTAGATAAGGTTATGGTTATATTATGTCCACTTTCAGACCATAACACAATACCTTTTGAATTAATTCTAAAAACAAAACAACAGTATTCCCACTAAATGCATGCCTGCCTATATAACTAACTTGAAAGACTTTAAGGAATATTTCCTAAAAGAAATTAAAAATTTTATGGTTACCAATTACATGAAGGACACATATGAGATATATTTATGGGATGGTTTAAAAACATTTTTATATGGCAGAATTATATCCTGGTATACTTTAAAGAGAAAACAATGGGATATGGAACTGATCAAATTACAAAATCAAATAGATAAATTAAAATTAGATAGCAAAAAAACAAATACAAACATGGTAAAAGAAATAAGCTGAATGGTAAATACTTAGCAATCTTAAATCATAAGAACATAATCAATTTGGAGAAGATTAAGATAGTTAATTATTCAGTTAAACTTAAATACATACATACGTTAAATATCAGAACAAAAATATTTAACAAATGTAATCATATTAAAAATATATACCCCCAAACGAAAATCACTAAATTAGAGGACATCTAGAAAGAATGTAGGGATCACTTTAATGCAATAAATACCAATAACTCTTTAATGGACTCATTAGAGAAAATTTAAAAAAATATATACTAAGAAAAAAATTAACTGAGGATCAAATTAATCTTATTGATAGATATATTTCAAACTCTGAATTAAAAGCCCAAATTAAAAAAATTAAAATCAAACAAGGTTCCTGTGAATGATAGCATCATTTTGGAACTTTATAAGCTAATGCCAAAAGAAACTTTATAACATTTTTAAAATACAGGCAGTCCTTGGGTTAAGGATGAGATCTGTTTTTCAGTCTGTTCTTAAGTCAAATTTGTATGCAAGTCAAAAAACATACATATGGTTCTTATTAAATGTCACTTAGTCAAATATTTGCCTCAGTCTAGTATTAGTTTACTTTTCTTTGTATACAAAACACTTCAGAAACACTTCTAAACAAAAAAATCTTAAATATCATTCTGTATACTGTAGCTATGCTTCCTTAATTCCTATGAGCTATGCTTCCTTACGTCCTACCAACAATGCTGGTTTAAGACATCTTGTTATTAAATGCAGCATTTATGAGGACTTTACACACACACACACACACACACACACACACACACACACACACACACACACACACACACACACACACACACACATACACACTATACCTCTCAACTGTACAGATTTTCGCAAAATGTCCAGATTTTTGCCTCATATTTTTGGTTCATTTTCATAAAATTGTGGTTGTTTAGCAAAAGTAGTGTCAAAATAAGACTGAAGTCAGAAAATAATGGTAGACATATAAGTTTCAGAATTCATACCCTTCAGAAAATTCATGTTAATCCAAAACCTGTTATTCTGTCAACTTTTTAAGTTTGTAAGAGCAATAGTTATTAAAATTGTCCCTATTTTTGGGCATTTGTCCACCTTTTATTTATAGCTTTGTCCAGATTTCTTGCTCTAAGAGCTTTAGAGGTATCACACACACACACACACACACACACACACACACACACACACACACACACACACACACACACACACACACACACACACAGTCACTTCCTCATTCATACCTGCATTCACTCACACATTGCTCTCACTCTCCTGATCTCACACATACACACAGTCACTTCTTCATTCATACCTGCATTCACTCACACATCGCTCGCACTCTTCCAGTCTCTCATGTACACAGTCACTTCCTCATTCGTACTTGCATTCATTCACACATCGCTCTCACTCTCCTGATCGCTCGCTCTCACACACACACACACACACACACACACACACACACACACACACACACACACACACACACACACACACACACACACACACACAGATTTGAGCAGCTTTAATAATTCATTTTTACATTATTTCCAACAATGTGACAGCCCCTTTATATGTATGGGTTGTTTGCATGTCAGATGCCTCTAACCCAGGGACTGCCTGTAGTTGAAAATGTTCCCCCTCCTGGAAATACACCATTATTTCCCCAATTTTAAAATCAGACAAAGATCTTGTAAAATATTCTTCTTCTAGACCAATTTCTTTATTAAACATAGACTATAAACTATTTATGTCCATTCATGCCAATAGATTAAAACAATTTATCCCATTCCTGATTGATGATGATCAAACTGGTTTTATCCTAAATAGGAACTCTTATGACAATATTAAAAAATGTTAGCATTAATTGACTTTGCAAACAGAACAAAAGAGATCTTAATTATACTGTCTGGATATCAATTGTGCTCTTGATTTGGTCAAGTGGAACTATCTCTCATCAGCACTAGAAGAAAGTAACTTCTCAGATAAATTTATATAATGTATTAATCTTCACTATGTTAACTCTTATGCATATGTAAAAATAAGCTCATTCACTTCAGAATCAATTAAGATTCCTAAAGGAACTAAGCAAGGTTGTCTACTTTCACCCTTACTATTTACTTTAGCTATAGAGTCATTTGCTAATTTGATAAGATCATACCCAGACTGTAAAGATATTCAGATAGATAAGAACCTAACTTCTATAATCCATTTGTTTGCAGATTATATTATTTTGAGATTAAATGCATGTAATAATTTGTTTTCAACTATTTTTATCCTAATGGAAATCTTCCAGAAGAAATTTGGACTTAATGAAAATAAAACAAAAATTTTAGCTATAAATTATAACATTAATGATATAGAAAAATAATAAATAAATACAGTCCAAGAAAAAATGTATAAACTATCTGGGAATAATTATTGATAAAATATTAAAAAATAATATCTGTCAATTATAATAGTAGTTCAACTTCTATAGAGAATCTCATAAATAAGTGGAATAAATATTTGTTCTATGGATGACAAACTTGCATAATTAAAATGTTTATCTTACCAAAAATTCTATATATTGTGCAATCATTATCTTTACCCCTCCAAAAACCTTTATAAAAAGTTTCATTCTTTAATATTAAAGTTTCTGTGGCATCCCAACAAGACCAGAATTGCTTTGAATCATCATATTAGAGATTGGTCCTTTGGTGGTATTGGGTTATCAGATCTAAAACTATATTTCCTATCATTTGTTATCAAAACAGTAGTTCTTTGCTGAAATAATTATTATACTGCTAAATGGAAGGACTTCTAGGGGAAACTTTTGGATGCAATTGAATTCCTCTAAAAACTATAATTATTATTTAACTCCAAATAATTCCTTTCTATGGCTATTAAATGAATGCTTCATAAATAATCCTAATCAAACAATTACATTTAATTACATTACTATTATATTGGATACTTTGAGAAATTTTATCTATAGAAATCCAACATATAAAGCTTGTTTTTTTCTTATTTTTCCAATAGCTTATGCTCACAATAATATTTCTACTCTAAATCTATTTGTAATGACTACTTTCAAGAAAAATAATCTGATATATTGGTCCCAGTTAATGAATAAAGGAAATTTATATTTTGCTCAATTCATAATCAATAAATTTGATAGGGAAGATGACTTATGGCCGCATGTACAAAATTGTAAACAATTTGTTGAACACAACATTGAAGTTAGGCAGCCTTCAGTGATGCATTCTATTCTTAATTTAATCGAACTTTTATCTTTTATGATACAACAGAAAATTTCTGGAAAAGGTCTTTTATCTAAAAATTTATAAAGTGATCAAAACAAATTAGAATATAATAAAGAAAGCTATTGGAATTACTTTAAAATTATAACCAAAAAATCCCCTAAGATGAGGATAAAAAACCTATTTTATCATCATCTAAACAAACCACATGTTCACTTATGGAAACTATTCTCATGGAAATTTTTACATAGATCTTTTTTTTACTCCACATAGAATAGAATTAATATCCAAAAACAAGTTGGTTTGCTGGAGATGTAAGTTAGACATTAAAGCTGTTAGTATAAAGTTTGTACTAAAATGATTGGCATTTATGAAACATTTTAAAACCCTTTTTCATGGGAGCAATACTGCCATATTCAGAAGACTGCATTCGCTTGCATGACTAATCTTCATATAATCAGCTCTGGTGGTTGTTGCTAACTGGGGGGCTTTGGTGTACTCACCCTTGCAATTATCCTTTGGAAGGTACTGAAATTTGAACAATAGGTTAAAAATACAAATTTCACAAATAGTTTGGCAGTCATATTCCTGAGTTACCAAAAAAAAATGAAAGAAAAATAAATAAAATCAATAAATACAAGAATAAACTATGGAATCTTCAAACATCAGAATTCAGAGGATACATAATACTGCAAGTGACTTCTGTTATAAATATTGACAACAATATATAAGATTCTGCATTTCTGAATCAATACCTGTTTTTCTTTCCAAACATAGTAAAATGAATGAAGGTTAGATTCTTGGAAGATTCCCTGCCAAGGCATATTATATGTGCATGCATTTGTAGATACGACATCTTGTGTTTACTGTTTCCTGGGACAAAATCAAATATAATGTAAGACTGAACAGGTCCCATGATTTTTCATCAGGGATTTTGTACTTTATTAATTTGAAATGCTACCAAGCACAACAGTGAAAAGTAACACTGCAAAAAAAAAAAGAAACACTAGTGAAATGTAGCACTGCAAAAAGAAGAAATGCTAGCATTTCTTCTTTTTGCAGTTTACCTTTCGCTGTTGGGCTTGGTTACTTGATTACTTTATTAACTTGAAAAGGGCTGCACAGGATATGGTACATGTGAGTTTGTCATATGTATTTAAAGTATACATTATGTAATAAAACTCTGATAGCTTCCATGTCAAAAAATACATACAGATGTGAAAACTGCAGTTGATAGTGCTACCTGTGAATTGACCTGGTAGTCTGTAGATCCCAGGGATATGAATGCATCACTCTCCCTACAGGTTTCTGATAAGTGTATGTTGATGTTTGGGTATTGCAAATTGCCCATTTTACATTCTTGTAGTTTCATTGTGCAAAGTTAGATGCCCCTATTTATGATTTTTTTTAAACATGGAGATAGGTGACTCTTTTCAGAGGTACCCCAAGAGCATTTTCTGAATAAGTGACCTGCTCAGAGTCATGCAGTATGCAGATAGAGGTGGAGGGAATCAAACCCTGTCCTCTTTGTTACTGAACTAGCTCAGTAACAGCTCAGAGCACAAATTCTATATGTTAACTTCCAGACACTCCTCTATACTGAGTATTCCTGTTAAAATAACATAAGAAGAGATGTCTTACAGTTAAACAAGGTACTCATACATGATGGCGGTGTAATTAAAATGCAGCTGTCGTTAGCAATGTTGCACATATTATGCTAGGCATTATTTATATGCAGGCTAGTGTTTAAAGCTATAATGTAATCATATACACTATATCATCCAGATGTAACTTGTGTGCATAAATAGGCTAAACATATGACTTATGCCTGCACAGTGTATTACAGTTATCACCCTCTAGTTTTAAAGTGGACACAGCAGCACTCAAAAGCAAGGTCTGTGATGACTGAGGTACTTATGCATACTGCCACTTAAAGTGGTCTCATTGCAGTCTTACATAAGTCAGAATACAGGTAGACAGCTATTTATGTTGACTTGTATAAATGTGTAAATGTGAATTTGTGTGGGAATATACATGAGTGAGTGTGTGCGTGTACATACATATGTAAGTGCTTTTGACCACACACACGTGTGTGTGTGTGTGTGTGTGTGTGTGTGTGTGTGTGTGTGTGTGTGTGTGTGTGTGTGTGTGTGTGTGTGTATCAGACTATGCTTTATATTTCACATTAATATTTTGGTAATTTGCATTTCCCATTAGAGTAGGTATTTAACTTCTGTTTTGGGTAAAGAATGTGTCCAGCATACATCTTTACTGAGTTCATTATATTAGATGTAAATGTTATTAATTTTCCTGAATAGGGACATTTTCTACCATCTGTATGTTTTGTTCTGATAATTTATAAGAATACTTTGAAGCAGTGCAGAGATATTGACATTACTATGCTGGGTCGTATTTAGTTCAAAATGGACTTTTGAAATTAATTTGATTCCTTCCACCTTAATTTACTCAGAGGATTATATATTTATACACAAAAGTGACACTTTAATGATTTCTATACGATGAGGAATACAAAATTTCAGTAATTTTTTTTTTTTAGTTTAAGATGCTTTCGTTTCTTTGCCTTTCGGGCTATGAAAATAATTTGTTTTTTTATTAGGCAATTATCTTGGCAACATTATTGAAAAAGGCATAAGAATGATATCAAAATATAAAAATGCATTTAGAATAGACAACATAGCTTCTATTACTGCCTGTGGACAGAAAACAGCAAGTCCCTTGAAGATATCATTATGGTCATGGCATGTGAGGATGCAGGATGCATGCTCAGATTTTACTTCAACACATGAATATGCACAACTGGCTTCATATACATGTGTGCACACATTTTTTATTTACATCTCAATATTTTTTCGATAAAAGAATTTATGATGAAAACAGGCTGCCAGCATGTAAAATATTAAAAGCTACTCTTGTGATATCAGTAGCTTTTAACAACTGTGTGTGATATGAACTTCCTAAAATGGGATGGATAGCTGAAATAAATGACAGATTAAGATAAGATTAATAATGAAACAGTAGGAGTTGTCACATGTATTCAAATTTCTCAGAACAGATTTTGGAGTCCTTGATACTATCCTGGTAAATGACTGGTCTCCACCTTTAGAACTTTGTACACTCTGTCTTTTGGATGTGATTGAAGCTGTCAAAAATGAACTTTTTTCAGATATATAATACAACATAGTAGATGTTTTTAATGAGATACAATGAAAGCATTACATAAATTCAAGTGGGCTAAGGCTGATATCTCCATGAGAAATGGATACCATAGGATTTTACAATGGGATGAGGCTTTGGTACAATGTGACATGGGCAATGCATGGAAGAGCTAGTTAAGAGCATCTCTGAAGGCAGGAGGTTTATGTGCCTATTTATAATATAAATTATGAGAAAAAATGTGTTAATCCAAAATCAGTTCAGTTTTGAAGCAATATTCATTTCTGAAAATAATCAGCCTTGAAGAATAAATGAAATGCACAAATATAAATAGTTATGTAGATGGGCGAAGAAAGAATTAAAAAAAATGTTATTTATTTTATTTATTTTTTTATTTTACATTTGTTAACCGGGAAAAAATCCGACTGGATACAATGTCCTTTTTCAGCGGAGGCCCGGGGAGAAAAGCTCCATCATTATACAAAATACAGACATTTCCAAAGTTATAAAATTACAGAGAGTGAAAAAGTCAAAAGTCAAACAAACAATCAGATTGCAAAATTCATTTGTTAACAATGCATATAAGGAAATAAAAAAAAAATGATGACAATGGACAATTCAAGTAGATAATAGAGACTAGGAAATGTCAGTCAGGAGGTGAGCATTGGCAGAGCCAGTGCTTCTGATAGTGGTGAAACAGTTGTTTCTTGAAATGGGGTAGAGAGGTAGAGGAAAGAATACTGGTGGGAAGAGAGTTCCAGACTTTTCCAACGGCGTTTGGAAAGAGTGCATCTCCTCCAGTATTATAAGCTTTGACCATCTTTATGAGTGGTCTGTTTGCAGAACGTAGACTGTTAAGATTAGAGTATGGAAGGACTAGGTTCTGAAGTGAAGGACAATTGTCGGGGTTTTTGAGAATTTTATGTACCTCAGTGAGTTGGGTAACTCTAACAAGGTTGGAGAGTTCAATCCATTTTAGGTTTTTTAGGTTGGTGCAATGATGGGTCCAGTATGGAGTTCCTGCTGCAAATCTAGCTATATGATTATATGAGCGGGATAGTTTATCAAGTATGGTTTTGTTAAGATTGGTGAATATTGCAGATGAATAAAGAAGGGTGGAGAGCAAATGTGTTCGGGCAATGGTGACTTTAGTACTTGGTGTTAGGAAGTTTTTAATTCTATATAGCGATCCTAATTTTTTGTTTACTGTTTTGATGGACAGGTTGATATGCATGTCGAATTTAAGTTTATTATCAATAGTAACTCCTAGCAATTTCGTGTGGGGGTCTGGGGAGATGATAGTACCATTTTTGGATGTTAAAGAGACATCAATAAGATGATTTTTATGAGTTGGTTGAAAGATTAATAATTTAGTTTTTTTAGGATTTAGGATTAACTGTCGTCCTAATAGCCAGTTTTCGACTTTGGTGAAGCAGTTTTGGGTTTTAGTTAGTAGTCTGTCTGGAGATGTATCTGAACAAACCAGTGTTGAGTCGTCCGCATATTGGATACAGGTGGCCTCAGGAATGACTGTATGGAGGTCATTAATGAAGACCGAGAAAAGAAGTGGCCCCAAAATGGACCCTTGAGGGACCCCAATGGTATTTGGTAGTAAAGTGGAGAGAGTATTCTGCCATAATACTGCTTGTTTCCTGTCTGAGAGGTAGGCTTTAAACCAGTCTAGTGTCAAGTTATCCAGGTAGAGATTTTTTAAGGTTTCCATGAGTAGTTGATGGTTGACCATATCAAATGCTTTTGATAGGTCTAGAAATAAGGCAGAGGACACTTTCTTGTCATTACGGTTATGGTGTCAGTGAAGGAGAGAAGGGCAGTTGTGGTACTGTGTTTGGGTCTGAAACCATGCTGGGAGTTGGCTAGGAGGTTGTTATGGATAAGATAGTGGAGTAGCTGTTTGTGCAT
Source organism: Protopterus annectens (assembly GCF_019279795.1). NCBI lineage: Eukaryota > Metazoa > Chordata > Ceratodontiformes > Protopteridae > Protopterus > Protopterus annectens. Next base: position 171,917,735 of record NC_056727.1, on the reverse strand, counting down.
ACATCTTTCCATAATTTTGGCTAATGGGGACATTAACGCTATGGGCCTATAATTAGATAATTCAGTGGATGTCCCTCCTTTATGGAGTGGTATAACATGGGATATTTTCCATAAAGTTGGTACTATTGACTCCGAGAAGGTTCGATTAATGAGGATAGAGACTGGATAGGCTATAACATCTGCAGTTTTTTGAAGGTATTCTGCTGGGAGTAGATCTGCAGAGGGGGTAGATGGCTTAAGTTTCTGTAAAAGGGCTCTTATTGAAGATGTAGGGACACTTTTTAGGAAAAAGGTCTTTAAAGGTTGTGGTACTGTATCCATGATCGGTTGGTTGCAAGAGGATAGTTGGTTGGCTAGAGTTTTGATAATGTTTGTAAAGAACATATTGAAGGTATTGGCTATTTCTATGGGGTCTTTATCCATTGCTGTTTCAGGAGTTGGAGTGGATGATTTACCTGGGTGGAGAAGGTTATTCAAGCCTGCCCAGAATTTCTGAGGGTTATTATGGTGCTTATTCTGTAACAAACAATAAAAGTTTTTTTTGTCAGCTACTATGGCTTTTTTCGTTGCATTTCTTAGTTGTTGGAATTTCGTACGGTCTAGGATTGATTTGGTTATATGCCAGGTATTCCAAGCTTTATTTCTGAGTTTTATTTTAAGTTTGGATTCAGTTGAGAGCCAAGGGGCAATCTTTGTTTTAGTTTTGATGAGTCTTTTGGGGCATGGGTATCTAGTATGGATAGGAAGGTGGTATTGAAATGTTCTACTGCTTCATCTAGGGAAGATATTTGAGTGGTGTCCAGTTACAGGATTGCAGCTCATTTTTAAATTTTATGAGGTCAAAGTTTTTTTTGTTTCTTATAGATCTAAAGACTGGGACAGTGGAGTGGTCTGGTTTATTTTTAGTAATATATGTGACAAGGTGGTCACTAATTTCATTAGGCAGGGTTCCGGACGTATATGTGTGAGGGTGACTGTTTATAAGGATCCAATCAAGAATGCTTTCTTTTTGTTTAGGGTTTCCCATTCTGGTGGATGTAGTAATAGTTTGTGAGTAATCATGAAGGTTGATGTTAGTGGGGTTATTATCATTAGAGCATAGGTACCAATCAATGTTAGCATCACTCATAATTATAGTTTCTTGTGGATAGTTATTCATTAGCCAGTTTAGTATATTCTCCAATGTATAGGCATTGTTCCTGAGGGGGATATATAAAACGACTAGGTTAATACTTTTTTCTTTATTCAAGTGAATTTTTAAGGCGAGTATTTCAGCATTAGAGAATTGCGGTGGTTGGGTAGGATTAATGGTAACGTTAAGGTTAGTTTTAAAGAGTGCAGCGACTCCGCCACCTTTTTTTTTGTTTCTATCATTCCTATATATATTATATCCAGGTGGGATGAGTTCATTGTCTTTGATCTCTGGCTTTAGCCATGTTTCAGTTAGACACATTATATCTGGTAGGTAAGTATCTAGGAGTGCATGTAAATTATGCACTTTCTTGTTGACACTTCTAATATTTAGATGGAAAAATTGTAGCAAGTGGGATGTCTTAGGGAGATTTACAGGACAGTCAGGGTTGCTTGTTGATATGGGGCCAGGATTGGGGTGGATGTCTCCAGCCCTTGAGATATTTTTACTGATATATTCTAGGAGTTTTTTGAATTTTTGTACTAGTTTCTGGGATTGCTTGTTTTTATGATAGTTGAGGTTAACTTTGGTTCAGTGGTAGTGGATGATATTAGCTTTAAAAAGGTCGGACTGTTGGTAGTGGAGTTTAAGAGCAATTTGAGACCCTAACGCTGTTGTTTGTTTTCTGGGGAAATGGTAACCTATATATGGTTGGTCTTCATATTTACTAATATGGTATAAGATAGCTAACAGAGATAGTAAAAAGCACAGGATTGCTATTTTTCCCATATTCATGGTGGTTAGAAAAATAAAAATTTTTTACTCACTTCTTTTTGGACGAAAGGGGGGGCTAAATCAATGAGAGATTGTGAATGGCTAGTATGTTAATAAGGAGGTGTGGTTACTTAACTATAAATGTAGGGGTACTGGGGGTGGGTGGGATACGGGGGCAGGGTGGCGAGCGGAGCGGGGATAATCCTGATTCCCAGGTTTTCTTTTAATTTATGTGTTAAACCAGGTAAGAAAAAGAAAAAAACAAGCTAATGGTAATGCACTGATTTGCCCCTTAGACTGACACAGTAAAACTATGGTAGAATGGTGCTAGTAAGCACGCTATGCTACAGGTATTTAAGCTATTAGACTGCTGTTTGTGTAACAGGGTGCTTACTAATTTACTGCCAGATTTCCTTAGCCCAGGGCTAGCATTGAGACTGTAGATGTAGAATATACAATATACGGTCTTTAAAACGCAACTTAAGGTCGCGTACCTTGTTTAAAGTGTTACTTTGTACTTAGCAAGTAACTGAGAGTGATGAGGACTTTTCCCGTCGCTTTCCTGTGTAGGTAGATGCAGTTTGTGTTTGCCGCTTTCAAGGGCGGGATACTGCAGTTAGGTAGAGACCCACAGTAGGGAGGGATAAATACCGAGGGCAGCGTCTGTGGGAGAGAGATTAGAAAGGCAATATAACGAAGCTGTTAAAACTTTACAGTTAATGAAACAAGTGAGCATGTATAGTATCAGATTACTTTTCACTACAATGTAAGTTCTCTACAATGCAACTTAGTTACAAAAGCTGCTACGTTGAGCAAATATTAAATTTGGATAAAAGTCAACAACAGTAGAATGTTACAGAGTAATACGACATTAAATATGCTGTTGAAAAGGCTGTACATACCCACGTTAGCAACTGGGGTCAGGAGACACAGCAGTATATGGAAAAATGGCACCAAGAAACGGGTTATAAATAACCTCGCATTAGCCAATAATAGTGGGAGGGGATAATCCTGATTTCCAGGTTTTCTTTTAATTTATGTGTTAAACCAGGTAAGAAAAAGAAAAAACAAGCTAATGGTAATGCACTGATTTGCCCCTTAGACTGACACAGTAAAACTATGGTAGAATGGTGCTAGTAAGCACGCTATGCTACAGGTATTTAAGCTATTAGACTGCTGTTTGTGTAACAGGGTGCTTACTAATTTACTGCCAGATTTCCTTAGCCCAGGGCTAGCGTTGAGACTGTAGATGTAGAATATACAATATACGGTCTTTAAAACGCAACTTAAGGTCGCGTACCTTGTTTAAAGTGTTACTTTGTACTTAGCAAGTAACTGAGAGTGATGAGGACTTTTCCCGTCGCTTTCCTGTGTAGGTAGATGCAGTTTGTGTTTGCCGCTTTCAAGGGCGGGATACTGTAGTTAGGTAGAGACCCACAGTAGGGAGGGATAAATACCGAGGGCAGCGTCTGTGGGAGAGAGATTAGAAAGGCAATATAACGAAGCTGTTAAAACTTTACAGTTAATGAAACAAGTGAGCATGTATAGTATCAGATTACTTTTCACTACAATGTAAGTTCTCTACAATGCAACTTAGTTACAAAAGCTGCTACGTTGAGCAAATATTAAATTTGGATAAAAGTCAACAACAGTAGAATGTTACAGAGTAATACGACATTAAATATGCTGTTGAAAAGGCTGTACATACCCACGTTAGCAACTGGGGTCAGGAGACACAGCAGTATATGGAAAAATGGCGCCAAGAAACGGGTTATAAATAACCTCGCATTAGCCAATAATAGTGGGAAAGGATAATCCTGATTCCCAGGTTTTCTTTTAATTTAGGTGTTAAACCAGGTAAGAAAAAGAAAAAAACAAGCTAATGGTAATGCACTGATTTGCCCCTTAGACTGACACAGTAAAACTATGGTAGAATGGTGCTAGTAAGCACGCTATGCTACAGGTATTTAAGCTATTAGACTGCTGTTTGTGTAACAGGGTGCTTACTAATTTACTGCCAGATTTCCTTAGCCCAGGGCTAGCGTTGAGACTGTAGATGTAGAATATACAATATACGGTCTTTAAAACGCAACTTAAGGTCGCGTACCTTGTTTAAAGTGTTACTTTGTACTTAGCAAGTAACTGAGAGTGATGAGGACTTTTCCCGTCGCTTTCCTGTGTAGGTAGATGCAGTTTGTGTTTGCCGCTTTCAAGGGCGGGATACTGCAGTTAGGTAGAGACCCACAGTAGGGAGGGATAAATACCGAGGGCAGCGTCTTGTTTAAAGTGTTACTTTGTACTTAGCAAGTAACTGAGAGTGATGAGGACTTTTCCCGTCGCTTTCCTGTGTAGGTAGATGCAGTTTATGTTTGCCGCTTTCAAGGGCGGGATACTGTAGTTAGGTAGAGACCCACAGTAGGGAGGGATAAATACCGAGGGCAGCGTCTTGTTTAAAGTGTTACTTTGTACTTAGCAAGTAACTGAGAGTGATGAGGACTTTTCCCGTCGCTTTCCTGTGTAGGTAGATGCAGTTTATGTTTGCCACTTTCAAGGGCGGGATACTGTAGTTAGGTAGAGACCCACAGTAGGGAGGGATAAATACCGAGGGCAGCGTCCACGTTAGCAACTGGGGTCAGGAGACACAGCAGTATATAATTGAAATACAATTGAAAATAATTGAAATACAAGAGGAATTCTGCAGTTGGACTTGTCACAAACAAACTTGAAATATCTAAAAGCTTAGTTAATCAGTACAGTGCCCATGATGCTGAGAGATGTCACACCAAATGCTGATGTACAGTGGCTACCATGAAACAACTTAAATTTTGTCAAAACAGATGTAGAAATTATGAAACAACTCTAGACGTTAATGACATTGACATTAAAAGATATTCTTGATATTGGTTTATTCACAGATATGTAAAGCAAAAACTTGAGAGACAGTCTTGCACAGATACTGACACATATTTTACAGGAGTATCAAAATAGTTGTGATCCTAAAGCAGTAGAAAATGCCATCATGCCCTTTCAGACCTGCATATGCCATGAGCAGAAAGAAGAAGACAATAAGACTCCTTGGTGATTTTTAACCTGCACATATGACAGGGTTTCAGTGTATGCAGCAAAAACTTACCTCAATTCTGTAGTCTATGACGTATCCAAGTACAGATAAAACAATCTTATAGCATACAATTACATAAGTATTCCTTCTCACACTGCACAACAGCATGCTCACTTTTTTAAAGGACCAACAGCATCATCATCAGCCCCCTTTTTCCCATTTTTCTACATGGGATCGTGGTATCATGTTAACTGTCGCCAACTCTTTGTTCAGTGCCACACTTCTGCTTTTTTCAACATTTATGCCTGACTGTCGCAGATCTTCTTTCACACAATCCATCCACCTCTTTGTTGGATGTCCTTGCTTTCTTCCTGTCTGTCCCAAATCTTTCTCACCAGATTGTCTTCTGCTTTTCTGCACATGTCCAAACCACCGTAATCTGTTCTCTTTGATCTTTTCTGCAATTGGAGCTACTTTGGCTTCTGCTATTATGTCCTCATTTCTTCATCTGTCCCACAATGTGCATCCTATCACCCTTCTCAGGCACTTCATTTCCATCAGCTCTGGCTTCTTCAACTATTCTGCCTTTACTGCCCAGGTTTATGTACCATACAGTAGTACTGGTTGCACCACTGTCTTGTACACCTTAGTTTTCAGCTTCTTTGGCATTCTTCTGTCATAGACTACACCCAACAATGCCAGTTGGCTGCAGTCCCTATGATTCTAGCTTTGCCTCTTCATTCAGACTTCCTTTTCCTCAACCTCCCCTCCCAGATACTTGAAGGTGTTTACCTGTTCCACTATCTTTCCTTCTATCTCTATTCTCAGCTTCTTCTGTTTTCTCCAATTTGCTGCCATTACCACTGTCTTATCTGTGCTTAGTTTCATCCCATGTGCCTTTAGTTTTGCATTCCATTCCCCTACCCTTTGCTGAAGTTCTTGCTCAGAATCTGCCTGTAATACCACATTGTCTGCATATGGCAACTTTGTTGATATGTCCCCTCCGACCTGTTTGCTAATGTAGTCCATCACCAGTATGAACAGCAGTGGGCTCAGAGCTGAACCCTGGTGTACATCCACTCCCACTGGGAACCCCTCTGTGAGGCCAAACACTATTCGTACTTGAATCATTGGATACTTGTACATAGCTTGCACTAATTCTATCAATGTTTCTGGGACTCCAAACCACCATAGTACTGCCCAGATCAGCTTTCTTGGGACCTTGTCATATGCTTTCTCCAAGTCTAAGAATGCCAAGTTGGACTCTCTCCTCATCTCTAGCTTCTTCTCAAGTAACTGTCTCACTGCAAACATCAGGTCAATTGTGCTGCATCCTGATCTGAAGCCGAACTGCTACTACTCTGAGTATCCATTTATCAATCACTCTCCAGAACTTTCATGCATTGTGATATGAGTTTGATACCTCTGTACTGCCCACAGTTGTGGATGTCCCCTTTGTTCTTGTACACTGGCATGAGTATGCTTATTCTCCAGTCATCTGGAATATGTCTTTCTCTCCACACTGCTATGAGTACCCTCAGGAGCCATTTCTCCCCTAGCTCATCCAGCATCTTTATCATATCTGCTGTAACCTCATTTGAGCCTGCTGCTTTCCCTGACTTCATTTTCCTTAGTGCTGTTCTTACTTCTTCTAGGGTGGGCTCCTCTTCTTCTCCTGTCATTGTAGGCTCTATCTGGGACAGAACAGCTTCTGTAAGGTTTTCTTCTTTCAGAAGCTGCTGGAAATATTCCCAGTTGCCTTTGATGTCCTGTAGACTGTTGACCAGGTTGTTGCTGGCATCCCTTATGAAGAGTGTCTATCGTCTTTATCTTTCTGTCTTTGTCTTGCAACAGTTTCTTTATGCCATGATTCCAGAAGTTGGTAGAGTGCCTCCAATGCCCTATTCTTTGCTATTGCAACTTCTTTCTTAGCTTCTTTGATAGCCAACCAGTAGTCCTTCCAAGCTTAGTCTGTCTTTTCTATCTCCCACTTCTTTCTGCACTCCTTCTTTTTTTTGATGTCTTCCTGGCCTTCTGCATTCCACCACCAGCTTTATTTCCATACTTGGCTCAGCCACATATCTTTTCTTTAGTCTTAACACATGCTGAATCACCTAGAGCCATGCATTTTGTGGCTACCCCTGCCATGGCACGCAGTCTGTGATCCGTGTTTTCCTATCTTGAGAATACTGCGCACCAAAGTAGATGCCCAAAGAGGTTGGTCTGTACAACTCTTCCCCCTATAGAGTGCCATGTAGAGTCTGTGCTGCTGCCCACAGCTCCATTCATTGGTGAGTTTGAGATTGAAATAATCAGCTTGTTTTTCAGACATGGGAGGAACCCTACAGAGGCAAAGGGAGAACAAGCAAACTCCAAATAGGCATTTTTTGGAGGTCAGGATCGAACCTTGTACCTTGTGCATGGGAGGCAAAGACCTTAACCATTATGCCACCTGGTCTCTCCCTCTCTGGTCAACAGCATAGCTTGGCAAATTCACAGTTGTACTGCATTCAGACTGTTTTTGCTTAAAGTGCTTTCTTCTTTCTCAAGTGCCAAGTACAGACATTCTAAATCTTGTAAAATCAGGAATATGTATAATTTCCTGTTATTGTTTCCTTGGTATAGAGTGCATCCTTCCTTCCATACGACCAAGTATATTTTGTAATATTTTACCAATTTTGTGCAATGTATGTTTATTTTTCTGTACAACATTTATGTATTTTGCCTTACCTTTTGGCCTGGGTTGTTGCTAAGAAGATTTTTATGACCAGTATACCTACCTGGTTAACAAATGTAAATAAACAAATAAAATTAAAGAGCTGTCTAAAGTGACAATTCATTATTTTGGAATAATTTAGCTCTGTTGCAAGACTTCAGGCTGATGTCATATTTTCCAGGTTCAGTGCATAGCATTTGATAGTATGAGCCATTGGTTACTAAAACAGAATTTAGGAAAATATGGGCTGCATGTTTTTTTTTTTACTTGCCTGAGTTTCTGAATGACTAACTGGAAAATGTGCCAAAGGATAAAATAACTGCACAGGGGAAAGCAGTGATGTGGAATATTTGAACTTCCCCTCAGTTTACTTTTAAGTTAATTTCTTTTAAACTCATTCTCCTACGTCTCTTTGAAATACAACCTGCAGAAGCTTTGATCAACTTGATGAAAAAGTAAAAAAACTCAGTCCATTGTGAAAACTATAAAAAGCATTTCTTGTAGGGGCAAGCTTCCCTGTGGCCCCATGTTGAGGGCTTAATTTCCAATACCTCCTTTACATGACTATCCTAACGTAATAGTCACACAACTGTGGAAAAAAAAACTATATGTTGTAACAGAAAATGCAATGAAAGAATTAAAACCTCATGCAATAAAATAGCCATGAAACACTGGTATCAGATAACTGTTGATATGTAACGTGTGCAGAAAAAATGAATTTAATTTCTAATTTGAGAGCTTGACAAAAATTACAAACTAGGTAAAAAAATGAGTCATCGAACTAAGAAAAGTTTAAAACTATGTTTATTTTAGCCAGCTGTTATAATATTTAGTAAACAATGACTGTACTTTTTTCTACAAATTGGGTGAAAGTAGTTAATAAGTGCAAATATTTTGGGATATTAGTTAAAAGTATATTAGTCTGAAGTTGCACATCATCACCCTTGGTTCAAGAGTCAGGTCAGTGGCTTTTGGGCAATTCTACTCTTATCTGTCACATACTACAATATCCACCAAAAGGCATAATACATTTAAGTTACTCACAAAAATATGTCACTAAAAGTAAACTTATTTTCATACATGTCTTAGTAAGAATATTTGAAATGGTCTAAACATCTTGTGACATTATTCTATAGAAGAGGATTTTATTTTTAATTTCAAAGAGTTACAGAACATGTTATTTTTTATAATATTTGCCTACACAAAAATAAAGCCCACTTCATTTATGTGACAGTAGACTTAATATTGCAAGGCATGACAAACAATGAATTTCCAAGATCATTAATCAAGCACTGAAGCAGAATCTTTTAAGAAAGGCTTATATGATTAGATGGTAAGGATATATATTTTTGTATGTGTTTATCTTAATCTTACTGTTTGCTAAATACTCCCCAAGATTCAATAAACTCTGTACAGCCTTTGTACAGAGACTACACAGGGGTCTATATTATCATGTCGAAAGACATATTCATTGAAAATGTCTTAGTCGACACAGAAATATTGATCTGTTAAAATCCCAAATGGCCGAGTCAGTGAATTTTTTTCCCAGGGGAAAAAAAAAAATCGCTTGGCTATCATTAGGGATTTGTCCTTTTCCCCACTGTAGTGCAATCTTGGAGTTGGTATATTTAGCTGGGGGGTGTGGGGAGCCAAAGCCCCCATGTTGTAGGGTTTGAAAGTGTGGGTTTTTTGTGTACAGCCGAGCAATTTGTTTCTTCTGGGAAAACATTCATTGACTCAGCCATTTGGCGCTTTGGCAGGTTGATATTTCCATGTTGATTAAGATGTGTTCGGTGAACATGTCTTTCAACACGGTAATATAGACCCCCTACACAGAGTTAACATGTTACGTGATGGTGAGTGACGTGCAGCAGAGTGCAATGCATATTAATGAGAAGTGGCATGCCTAAGCTAGGTTTCATGACTGGCAACAGTGTTCCTGACCAGGAAACCAGGTAAGCAATTGCAGATATCAATTCCTTGTAAAACAGAGCACCTATAGTCTTTGCATTTGCGAGGAATGCCACAATGGCCACGAGGGCTTCACAGACAGTTGTGAATCTGTTAGTTCAACATATCTCCACCAAGGCCAACATAATACAGTGACATTTAACCAAATATAGGGACATATTTGCCATAGATGTCACATAGACATAAGGTAGAATGAAACTTAAACATACCTGTCTTCCCCTTTGAGCAAGATATCGGACACAGGCATATATAATGGGGGATAAAGGCCCCAAAATAGGAACCGATATTTAATAGAAAAAGTTGATAAAATAAATAGTTTGTACATTAGCATGAACTGCTTGAAGAGCATGAAGTTTGAAACTCAAATGTCAGTCATCAGTTTCTGAATTCACTCCACAATGACATGCCAATAATTTGCCAAAAAAAAAAATGTAATGAGGAAAAGGTCACAAAATCTGGACATTCTGCATAAGTCAGGACAGCTGAGAGGTATATACTCAAATGGATGTAGTATTGAGTTACATCAGTCCAGAGGTCATCCCAGTGATATGGCAGAAAGCCATAAATGTGATAAGGAACACATCTGCACATCCTGGGAATATCTGGACAGTGGAGAGGTGTGAATATGAAATATATGGTCCAAGCACAGTACAGGACAGTGTACCTACAGTACAGAATATTGTGATATCCCATTCCTGGCATGCTGTACTGAAGCTGTGTTAATGATCTGTAACAGGGCATGGGACTGCTTTAAGGAAATGTGCGCATTCAGTAAGGACACACAGATGAATTGTAGGAATGAACACAGGGAAATAGGACAGGTGCAACTCCCTTATGTACAGCAGAAGAGGGCATGTCAATGGAAGATGGTTGTAGTAGCAGCAACAAGTACATATCTGTATGGTACAGTATGGACTGTACATTAAAAATGTGTTGTCTGTGACTATCACACAAGGTAGCATAATGATGGGGAGGATGTCTGTGTGAGATAAGCATCCTGACATGAATAATGCAGAGGACATTTATCAGGAATCTGACATACAGTTGGGGTAGGGTGAATATTGTGAAGCTGTGCAAACTGATATGCTCAAATATAAATGTACTCTCAGCAGAGGTCTCTAGTCCAACAAGGTGGCTACAGTTAAGGACCATGGACAACATTACAGTAATCAACCACAATCATGGACAATATTAGAATAATACCATCACTAATGACGTAACATGATATAGAGTGAAAAGAGATGAGACTGCACACACACACACTGGACAACTAGTATGATACATCCACACTCTATGAGGGTAACCACGCTCACTGTCCTGGTACTCTAATATCTGCAGGAGATGTTAAGAGATACACTGCTATACCTGTATGTGACAGAATGGCACTACAGGCTAGTTGCCTTGTGTGCATGGCAATACACACACACACAAACACACACACACACACACATATATATATATATATATATATATATATATATATATATATATATATATCTATATATATATGTGGGAACACTTTATAATCTCGAAATTCTGAAATACCGAATTTCAGAATCCCGAGATCATAAAGCCAAAAGTTCTAAATACCGAAACCCCAGACGCAAGAATTTCAAAATCCCGACGTTCGGAGATGTTGAAGTAGTGCTTCTGGTGTTGCAGTGTTTGAATGGAAGTTCAGGTAAGTATGTATGTTTAACGGTAGTGGTTAGGGGCTTTAGTGTGTGTCAGTGTGAGTTGTGACTGTGACTATCGAGGATATCCTTAGCTGGATATCCTCTACTTACCCACAAGAAACAATTATACTAGGAGACTTCAACACCGACTGGAAAACTGTCAATGCTGAAAATCCCACTTCCCATATTAATCTTCATGGCTTTAGTCAAACAATTACCTCTACAACCAGAATCAACAAACCAAATAAAAAAGAAACCAGCTTAGATTGGATTCTTACTAATAATCATAAACAAGCTTATAAGACTGGAACTCTGCCTGATGATGTAAATGATCACTTGTTGACCTACATTATAAGGCAAAAAAATGATATGACTAACCCCCCCACTTATAGGGTATCACGGACCAACAAACACTTTAAACAAGTACTATTTCAAAATGAACTAAGTGCCTGTGACTGGAATGCTTTAAAATCCCTTCCACTTGATGAGGCTGCTAAATACTTCAACTCCAAATTCTTAAGTATCCTCGATAGGCATGCTCCTAAATGTTCCATCGGAATGAAAACCAAACCAGCCCCCTGGCTTTCTAAGGAAACCAGACAAAACATGTTACTTAGAAACAAATCATGGGCTAAATGGAGAGCTACCAAAACTCTCTCTCAAACCAACAAAACTTTAGGCAGCTTAGAAATACTACAAAAAAGGCCATACTTACTGACAAAAAGAACTACTACTGTAACTTACAGGAAATCCACCAAAACAACCCACAGAAATTCTGGTCAGGAATCAATAGACTCTTACTCCCAGGCCACTCTCATACACCAACCTCACTAGGGTCTGATCATAATACCTCCCTCCAAATTGCTAATGCTTTCGATATTTTCTTCACTGAGACCATACAGTCACTTGCCAGTCAACTAACCCCAGATAACTCAAAACCTCATACCACCAGTCCTGGCTCTCTTCCAACATTTAAATTGCAACCCATCCCTACAGCTCTCATCCTCAAATTCATCCAAAAACCTAAGCCTTGCACTCCTTCTGCTGACCAGTTACCATCTGAATACCTGCAAAAAGCAGCCAAAGTTATTGCTTACCCAATATCCATCCTTATTAATAGAACCATTACAGAGGGGTACATCCCAGAAATCTGGAAAATCTCTCATATTATACCCCTACATAAAGGTGGTAACTCGAAAGATTATTCTAACTATCTGCCTATAGCCCTTTTATCTCCCCCAGCAAAAATTATGGAGAAATGTATTCATCATCAGCTTTTAGACCACTTAACTCAACATGACATTCTCGCTAACTGCCAACATGGCTTTAGGCCATTTCATAGCACCACTACCGCCCTCTTATCCTTTACAGATTCCATCAATAGAAATCGCAACAGTAATACCCTCTCATCTGCACTCTTTATCGATCTCTCAAAAGCTTTTGACATGGTTAACCACACCCTTCTTATTAACATTCTAGAGTCCCTTTCCCTTGATATTCTGGCTATCCAATGGTTCAAGTCCTACCTTAGCAATAGGCAACAGGCAGTTCTCTGGGATCAGAACCTTTCATCCCTCCTGCCAGACACCCTTGGAGTCCCTCAGGGCTCTATTCTAGGACCTCTCCTTTTTTCACTATTCATTAATGACCTGCATGTAGCAATTCCTCAAGCCACCTGTATACAATATGCAGACGATTCAATAATCATATGCTCAGCTAACTCCCCCTCAGAACTACATTCTTCAACTCAGAAGGTATTCAACATAATTGAGACTTGGTTCTTAAAGCGTTCCCTCCTTCTAAATGCTAAAAAAACAAAGCTCCTACTCTTTGTACCTACCAGTAAGTCCTCCCCAGTAGACTTCTCAATTAGTTCCAACAACGGTAGCCTCATATCCCCAGACTCCACCACTAAACTGCTAGGAATTACTATTATAATAACCTTAACTTTGACAGCCATATAAACAACATTATAAAATCTGTAAACAAAAAACTTGGCTCCTTATACAGACTGAAACCCTTCCTAACACCATCAGCAAGAACCAAAATTGCTCACTCTCACTTAATTTCAGCTCTTCTTTATGCCTCACCCATTTACACTAACCTAAAAAAAATAACCTTAGCAAACTAACTAATTCCTACAATAGCATTGCCCGATTTGCTACTGGCAATCCCTTTAGAACCCGCCACTGTCTGAATCTACTGCAACTAGGCTGGCTAGAACTACAAAATCTTCTGTTACTTATGCAACTCAACATTGCCTACAAGCTATTTTACCAACCTAACACTACTCCTATACTCTCTAACCTCATCATCCTCTACAAAAACCTAAACTCACTACGCTCCTCTAACAAACTTCTAGCCACCACAACAAAGTCCAACAACAAAGCAGGTGATTCCTTGTTCTCTAACACTGTAGGTAAATACTGGAACCTTTTACCTATAGAACTTACCTTACTTCCCTCTCTGCCTCTTTTTAAACAGAACCTCAAAAACCACCTGAAGATCCATTGGTTATGCCCCTGCAGCAATCCTGATTAATCCTTTGATTCTTTACTTCTCACCTCTCTCTCTCACTTTTCTGCCTAAACCCTGATGTAAATCCCCTGTAAGGACTGAGCTGTAAATAGTATTCCCAAAACTACCTATTGTACTGTTATTTTAACTATGTATTATATGGTTTAACGATCTGCCGTATATTGTCTGACACTGTTTAGCAGTCATATCGTTTATCCTTTATACTGTGTATATATTGTTTTGTATATTCTGTTGTGCTTATATTGGAGCTTTTCTCCTCGGGCCTCTACTGAAAATGGAAATATATCCAGCTAGACTAGCCTGGTTAACAAATGTAAAATAAAATAAAAATAAAATGTGTGTGTGCAAGGGGAATGTAGGTGTGTGGTGTTGTTTTCATGTGTTTGTTTGTGTAGTGCGACCCTGGAGTTAGTATATTTAAGTAAGGGGGGTGTGGGGTGCAGGGGGGCTTGACCCCCTGCTTGTATGTAGTGTAGGTTTGTGTGTTTGTGTGTGGGGGAAGGTGTGTGTTTGTGTATGTGTGTGGTGTCTGATTAGTGTAAGATTCACGATTTCAAAATTGCGCTTTTGGGATTTTGGTATTTAGAGCTTTCGGCTTTATGGTCTTGAAATTCTGAGATTCGGTATTTCCGGATTTCGGGATTATAAAGTGAATCCATATATATATATATATATATATATATATATATATATATATATATATATATATATATACATACACAGTGGATATAAAAAGTATACACACCCCTGTTAAAATGTCAGGTTTTTGTGATACAAAAAAATGAGACCACAATAAATCATTTCAAAACTTTTCCCACCTTTTTTTGAAGCACCTTTTGATTTAATGACAGCATTCAGTCTTCTTGGGTACACACCTGCCATCAATATTGAGACTCTGATTAACCTCAAATAAAGTTCAGCTGTCCTAGTAGGATTTTCCTGACATTTACTCAGTTGCCTGCTACAGCAAAAGCCATGGTTCACAGATAGCCTACAAAGCATCAAAGGAATCTCATTGTTGAAAGGTATCAGTCAGGAGAAGGGTACAAAGATTTTTCACAGCATTAGATATACAATGGAACACAGTGAAAGACAGTCATCAAAAAGTGGAGAAAATATGGGACAACAGTGACATTGCAAAGAACTGGATGTCCCTCCAAAATTGATGAAAAGACAAGATGAAAACTGGTCAGGGAGGCTGCCGAGAGGCCTACAGCAACACTGGAGGAGCTGCAGGAATTTCTAGCAAGTACTGGTTGTGTACTGCATGTGACAACAGTCTCCCATATTCTCCATATATCTGGACTATGACGTAGGGTTGCAAGATGGCAACCTTTTCTTACACAGGAAAACATCCAGGCCTGGCTAAAATTTGCAAAACAATACATCAAGTCTCTCAAAAGCATGAGGGAAAATGTGTTATGGTCTGATGAGACCAAGGTACATTTGGCCCACAAAAACAACACTTTGCATCACCAAAAGAACACCATCCCCACGGTGAAGCATGGTGGTGGCAGTATCATGCTTTGGGGTTTTAGTTAAGGTGGAGGGAATTATGAACAGTTCCAAATACCAGTCACTTTTGGCCTAAAACCTTCAAGCATCTGCTAGAAAGCTGAAGATGAACAGGAATTTCACATTTCAACATGATGATGACCTCAAGCATACATCCAAATCAACAAAAGAATGGCTTCAGCAGAAGAAAATTAAAGTTTTGAAATGGCCCAGCCATAGCCCAGACCTAAATCCAATAGAAAATCTGTGGGGTGACCTGAAGAGAGCTTGTGCATAAGAGATGCCCTTGCAATCTGACAGATTTGGAGTGCTTTTGCAAGGAATAGTGGGTAAATATTGCCAAGTCAAGATGTGCCACGCTGATACACTCCTACCCAAGAAGACTGACTGTTGTAATTAAATCAAAAGGTGCTTCAACAAAGAATTAGTTTAAGGGTGTGCACACTTATGCAACCAGCTTATTGTATGTTTTTTATTTCTTATATTTTCCCCCTAACAGATTTGTTTGTTTTTCAATTGAATTGTACAGGTTATAGGTCACATTAAATGTGGGAAATGTTCTGAAATGGTTTATTGTGGTCTCATTTTTTTTTACATCACAAAAGCCTGGCATTTTAACAGGGGTGCGTAAACATTTTATATTCACTGTATATATATATATATATATATATATATATATATATATATATATATATATATATATAGATAGATAGATATGGCACAATCCACACTGACATGGAAGAGATACATTCAATTAATGTTGTCAAAAACCTATGTATGTAGTGTGTGCATAAGCAGAACAGGTAGCACACATGCATCTGGTGTAACAACTTGATTGGTGTTCTGCACCATCAGTCATGTATTTTCCACAGAAAGAATACCTTGGTATGGCCAGTAAGCTGCACAACAGCAAACTGTGACAAAGGTTGTACACTTCAGTTACACATCACTGGAAGATGTGTAGGGAGGTACATGAAGTAGGGTGCATTGTACATGGTTACTGGTGTGATGAAGGCTGGGAACCATGATGTTATTGTGGCCTCTGATGTGCATATCCTTTACATACCCAGTGTTACATTCATGGGAGTAGTCAGCACTTTGACCACATGCTGGTGGATGTACTACTTGCCTTCTATCCCATGACACAGGTCACATACCTATTGATCTGAATATAGGATGTGATGTCCACATTATAGTTTCATAGTTTCATAGTTTAGTACTAGGCTATCTGCCCTAGGGCATTTGTAAGCCTAGCCATAGTGATGTGGCTTTTGCCACCCCATGAAATGGTACAAAAATGTACAGAATAAATTTAGAATACTGTGCCTCTGTCTAGTAGTGACACAATGAAGGTCCCCTTATATAATAGAATTAGTTTACTGTGCCCCTGTCTAGAAGTGACACAGATGTGACCCCTGGGGTAAACTTACGATCTCCCATCCACTCATCAAGATTTCTCTTGAAGAGAGTCAGTGAGGGGCTCTGCCTAATATGAACTGGGATCTTGTTCCAAAGCATGGGAAGCCTCTGGGTTATGAATCTATCCCTCCAGCATGTCCTATTCATACTTGTGCCGAGGTTTAAGTCTTTAGCTCTCGTGGTCCTGATGGATTTGGATTTTTTGAGATGGAGCATGTCCATCAGATCCTGATTGGACATGGCCTTGTATGTAAGGCAGAGATCACCTCTGAGCAGGCGGTATGCTACTGAATAGAGCTGAAGTTTCTTTAATCTGGCAGAATAAGACATATGTTGGAGACCCTTGATCCTCTTGGTGAGGTACTTTTGTGGTCTCTCCAGCTGTTGCAAATGCCGGGTGAGGTACATACCAAATGGGGCATTGTACTCAATCATGGGTCTGATGAGTGAGGAGTATAGGGGTACAATGACATCCTTGGACCTGGATGTGAATCCCTTCATGATGAGGTGTGCAAGGTAGAATGTTTTTCTAACCACTTTGGCAACGTGGGTGTCAAATGAGAGGTCGCTGTCGACTTGGGTCCCTAGGTCTCTGATTACTTTTTCCGTACTCAGTGGGTTGCTGTCTATGTGATAATTTGTGGGTACTTTGTTTTTCCCAAAGGGGATGACTATACATTTTTTGGCATTTAGTTTAAGGCCGTGACTCCGGCACCAGTTGTCCGTTTCTGTGAGGCCTTTTTGTAGGATGTATGTGTCCGCTGGTGTATCGACTATGGCACCTAGTTTGCAGTCATCTGCGAACTTTGTCAGCCACAACCCTCCCATGTTTGCTTTAACATCTGAGAAATAAATGCCGAACAAGAGGGGTCCCAGGACAGAACCCTGTGGGACACCACTTGTGACTGGCTTTGAGTCTGACATTGCTCCAGGATTTTAACTTTATGGGTTCTGTCCTTTAGCCAGTTTGCAACCCATCTAGTGACATAAGGGTTTACGTTTAAGCTGTTGAGCTTATCTATGATGCCTGAGTGGGGTATTGTGTCGAAGGCCTTAGCCAAGTCCAGGTAGGCTGTATGGACTGCTTTGCCCTCATCAATGGCTCTAGTGACTGTTTCAAAAAAGTCAACCAGGTTCAAAAGGCAGGATCTGCCCTTTACAAAGCCGAACTGGGTGGGGTCAAGTGTCTGTAGGTCCCCTATGTCTCTGTTTATGAGTTCCATAATGATTCTTTCCATAGCTTTGCAGACCAGGCTGGTTAAGCTTATGGGGCGGTAGTTCCCAGGGTCTGTAGTGGTACCCCCTTTGTGGAGTGGGACCACTGTTGCTGTACGCCAGTGTTCAGGTACATATCCTGTAGTAAGGCTAAGGTTAAATAGCATTTTTATGTGCGGGTTTAGCTCCTCTTGGAGTTCATGTAGCACGCAACCCGGGATACCGTCAGGTCCCATTGATGCTGTGTTTTTAGCTTTGTTGAGGGCAGTTCTCACTTGGAAATCTGAGATGACAGGGAGATTACATTCAGCTGGGATAAGTATTTCTTCTTTTGGGGGTGAGGGAGGGGAGAAATTTGCACTGAACCTGTCAGCCAGAATGTTGGCAATGTCTGTGGGTTCAGTGTATTTTTTGTTGTTGTGAACTAACTCTGAGCATATCTGAGGGTTTCCGCCCAGGTTTCTAACATAGCTGAAGAAGGCTTTGTGGTTATCTTTAGTGTCCTTAGTGATTTTTCTCTCAAAGTTGGCCTTGGATGTTTTTATGAGAGAACGTAGTTTTCTGCTAATGTTGATCAGAGATGTCTTCCCTTTATGGGATTTTGCTTTGACGTGCAGTAGCTTTCTTCTTTTGTTATACAATTTGTTAATGGCTGAGGTCCACCAGACAGGACGCTTGCCTTTGGTGGAGAGGGACTTGGATTTATTTGGGATTGCATGATCCATGCATTCTTGGAGATGTCCATAGAAAGCATTTGTGAGGGATTAGGCATTGTGGGATGTGGTATCCACTGGCCCAGTGGGCTTAAAGGATACCATCTCAGTCTTAAGAAGAGTGAAGTCTGCTTTTGAGAAGTTTTTCACTGTGGTCTTTTGTGCTGGGGGTGGAGGTGGGATATGTATATCCAGGGTGATTAGTTTGTGGTCAGATCTCACTAGTGAGGGGTATATCTCCGGTGTGGAGCATTTTGTCCCCATGTTTGTGATGATCAGGTCTAATATATTATCTCCCCTAGTGGGAGAGGTGACTAGTTGTTCCAGTGCATTTGAATTTATGAATTCCAGGAACCTTTGGGCTAGGGTGTTAGGGCTAGAATAATGTACCCAATCTATGTTTGGGTAGTTGAAGTCTCCCAGTATGATGGTATTTTGTGATACATTCACATCCTCCAATGTCTTCAGGAAGGCTGAGTGGGGTTCCTGAGATTGGGATGGTGGTCTGTAACATGCTACCAGTTGTATAGCAGTTTTGCCTATGGTTAGTTGCACCTGTATGGTCTCTGATGCTTCATGTGTTGCTACTAACCTGGAGGTGTGGGTGTCCTTGACGAATATGGACACTCCCCCCTCCCTTTGTGGTTCGGCCTGGGTTTTGGGGCCGAAAAGCATGATACGAGGTATAGCCTGGTAGTGCTGGGGTGCTCTCAGGAGCCTTGAACCAGGTTTCAGTTACTGCACAGACGTCGATGTTCTCCATGCTGAGGAGTGCATCGAGTGCCTGCATCTTGAGATTTAGACTTCTGGCGTTGAGCAGCATTACCCTTAGTTTTTTTCCATTTTTGTTTTCTAAGGAGGTGGGTGGTGTGTCTGTTTCTTGACTTAACAAATCCCTCCATGTTTTTTTATCAATGCAGGTGTTGTCATAGCTGTGGCAGCAGTTTCTGATATGTATTAATACTGTCTGTGGTATATTAATATCACAGTTGGAGTCAATGATTGCCCCACAGGCTGTGGTCCTTCAGACAGCTGTTTGGGCACAGTATGTGTATGTCATCTGTGATGTCCATCACTTAACTACTGTGGAGGAAAGAGTCTAGCAGACACCCCTGATGTACCAACCTGACCACTGGACCTGAGATATATGTCACGTCACACATTTCAACATAGTGAGATGCCATATATGTCATATACCATCTACCCATTTGGTGATATAGCTATTTGTGGCAACATATTATAGTGTTGATTGAATACCACATTATGGATTTGTGTCAAATGCCTTGACCTGTTCAAGTTCCACAAGATGACACTGTTGTCACCATGCATGCCCTCAATGATCTCTTTGAGGACATCTATCAGATGTAACAGATCTGATGTAGCATTAACCACTCACACAGATCTTTGCACATACCTGGAATATTACTAGTGTACATTTAGAAGAGGTCCATGATGACATGTTGGTCTACCTCACAGTCGAGGACAGTAAGAATGTCTTTATACATGCATGCATCAGGTGCTATCTCCCCACCTCAGGAGGATGCATGTTGATGTACACCCTTGTTTGAGAACATAGGCCATGTGGAGGATGTGTTGAATTGTGCATTTAACCACATCAGGAAGGTGTGTTTGCTTAGTTATGCCATTGATATGTGATGTTGTCATAGCCCATTGATTGCATGTGGTAGGCCTGGATGAAGGTAAGACAGTGTATACTGCCTATTGTGATGTGGCTTAGGGTTTTGACACAATCACACATGCAGGCAACATTGAGAAACCCCCCAAAGTGGGGGATTAAATGTTACATCAATTGATGGGTAAACAACTGGCTCACTGACAAAACACATCATGTGAAAGTTGGTGAATCAACCTGTACCAGTAGTGCTGTCTCCATTGACAAACCCCAGGGATCTGTGCTTGGCTCTTCACTGTTAGGACTATATTTCTCGACACTTCGGGCAAAAGTATATGGTCTTTGGCTTACCACGTTTGCTGATTCTTGCATACTGGGTGCAATCATTGAGTCCACCAATGGTAATAATATAGTGCAAGAGGAGCTAACACACATGACTGAATGGTGGCAAAGGTACACATTGTACAATAAATGCAGAAATGTGTGTTTCTAATGTTGTCCAATTGACAAGTGGAGTTCCATGTTAATCACAGTACTGGCAACAGTCCTGCTATGCAGAAACCCAGTGCTACAAGCACTTGAAACACATGTAGATAGCAATCTGAATGTTGACCACCAAGTGTCTACACTGCTGTTGAAAGCCTGTGTTGTGCACATCATAAATCACACCATCATACTGAGATCTTAGGATTGAATGGCAGCAATGTAGTCAAACCTCATTACAAAACAAATTGAGTATAATGCTCTTTTTTACATGTACCTCAACAGCTACATGCAGCTGCTGGAAAGACCACAGGATTTTCTCAACAAGATAACACAGGGCTTACAAACCATGCCATCATGTATGTGGATAGATTGAAAGCCAAGTCCCTGTAATCTTTATCATATAGGATGAGGTGACTTCTGCCTGGGTGACAGGTCAGTCTCTGACCCTGCCCTGGTGGGAGTACTGCATATTTAAAAATGTGATATAGCTAATGACATTGGCAGGAGAATATAACAGTGTCCCACATGCTGGTGTAGCTCAAATACACACACACACACACACACACACACACACACACACACACACACACACACACACACACACACAGCTGACTGCAGTGAGAATAGAACCCTTATCTATCTAATTATGCAGACTATAGAACGTAGTAATTTATGCAAGCTCTGCAGTTCAAGTCAAACTTGGAGGATGTCAGGCAACATTTTACAGCTGATGACATCAGCAGTGTCTGTTGAGGAGGAGATAACAGTGTCCCAGATGCTGGTGTAAAATGCTGTCTGTAATGTCAAGCATGAACTCACACACACAAACACACAGTTGACTGCAGTGAGAATAGAACCCTTACCTATCTAAGTACACAGACTGCAGAACACAGCAATTTACACAAGCACCACAGCAAAAGTATGATTTATACAGGAGCACAGGTGAACTTATAGTAGATGACATCAGCGGGCCATGTGGGAGAAAACAGCTTGGGAGGTTTATATGAAATGGATGTGTAGGCATGTGCAAGTATCAAAATACTGGCAATCCATGTCATTAGAGAAGTAATTGTAGCATATACACGTCTGCTCTGCTGTCTACATAAACACATCAAGTTGGCTACAGTGAGAACAGAACCCCTACCTAAGTGCACAGACTACAGAACCCAGTACTTTATGCAAGTTCCAGGGCACAAGTCTGATTTATACAGGAATGCATGTGAACTTATAGTAGATGACATCAGCAGGCCATGTGCAGGACAACAGGCTGGGAGGCCTGCATAGATACATAGCTTCATAGGTTCATATGAGGCCACTAACCTTATAGCACTAGGGTGTTTAGAAGCCTAGCTGTGTAAAAACTCAAGTACCCTTATTGAGCTTAGTTGGATGGTCATTTTTAGCAGACTGAGTTTGTGAGCAGCACCAACTGGCTCTGTCCACGAGGGACAAAGGTGCTAGCCCAGAGGTGACTTTACAGTCACCCAACCAGTATTCAAGGTTGCAGTTGAACACTGTCATTGATGAGTACTGCTTCATGTGCATTGGGAACCTATGACAAGGGAGTATGAATCATTGTGGGACATATCTGTCTCCCCAGCATGTTCTGTTTATGACACAGGCTGCGGCAAATTATTCCTGTCACATTTGAACTGCAGATGTTCATCCTTTCCAGAAGAGCAGGGTCTGAGACTACTCTGCAGGGAGGGCATATGTCACCTCTCAGCAGCCTGCATGATACTGAGTACAGTGACAAGTATGTCAGTATTTCCATGTATGTCATGTTTGGAGGCCTGGATTGTCCCAGGCGCAACCCTGTGTTTTTTCCAATTGCTGCAGGTGTCTCATGAGGTACAGATATATGTGAGCATTTTACTCAATTATTGGTGTGATAAGGGTAGATTCCAGCAGAGGTATGACTACTCTGGTCTTGGATGCGATGTCCATAGGGGATTGATGTGCGAAATGCAGTTTGTGTGTGGTACGACTGTGGGCACATAGCAATGAAAGTGTAGATTGCTATCAACATCTGTTCCCAATGCTGTGCTTGAGCTTGGGGGTGTACTATGTATATCATACCTAGCAGGGGTATGTCACTGACAAAGGGGAAAATGAGTCATTGTATGCTTTAAGGTTCAGTCTGTGAGTTTGGCACCAATTATGACTACTCTGGTCTTGGATGTGATGTCCACAGGGGTATGATGTGCACAATGCGGTTTGTGTGTGGCACCACTATGGGCACATAGCAATGAAAGTGTAGATTGCTATCAACATGTGTTCCCAATACTGTGCTTGATCCTGGGGGCATGCTATGTATATCATAATTAGTAGGGGTATGTCACTGACAAAGGGGAAAATGACTCATTGTATGCTTTAAGGTTCAGTCTGTGAGTTTGGCAGCAATCATTAGTCTGTGTCAGCCCTTCTGTAATATGTTACCATCATTGGGGGACTCTATATGAGTGCATCCAGTTAACAGTCAACTGCAAACTTAGTGCGCCACAGGCATCTACTGTTACCTGTGCTTCAGGAAGGTATTTTCTAAACAGTTGAGGGCCCAGCACAGATCCTTGTGGTATTTCAGTGGTGAATGGGCAAATGGTGGAGGTGCAGTCCCTAACTTCAAGACCATATTTTCTGTCATTCAGCCAGTTGGCTGTTTATCTAGTACTGTATGGCCTAATTCCCAGATGAGAGAGATTCACTATGACATGAATGGAAGAGTGTCAAAGGCCTTGGAAAGCTCAACAGAGGCATTATGTCCTGTTATCCCTCATCCAGGTCTTTGGTGTCAGTATCCAAGAAGTCTACAAGGGTCAGTAAGCAAGATCTACCCTTGACCAAACCAAAATGGGTAGGGTCAAGTGTGTTGAAAGTCACCTGTGTCTCTGTGGATATGGTCCATGCTGATTCCTGCACTAGCCTTGCAGATAAGGCTTTTTAGACATATGGGTCAATAGTTGTAGTGCTGCATATTACCAAATTGGTGTGCATTGTATATCACACAACATTTGATATTACATTTTTTGAGTGGGTGATATATGTGTGGAAAACGTACTGAGACCCCAGGGTTGCAGTGCTTGGGAAGGTGCAAACACATGGCTGTATATATGTGACATACTGTTTGATAGGGCTTTCAGTTGGTAAAGTTTCCACATGTAATTTCATTTCATACACAAGAAATGGACAGTAAAGAGCAATAATATGGCATAATATAAACACTTCCATAGTGAGGCGAGCAGTGGGTTTGCGTGACAGTTACCAAAGTGGATACGCATAAGAGATACACATTTGCGCATAGGTAAGCAGTGCACAAAAGCAAGCTGCATTGCCAAAGCCTGACAGTTAGTATTGAGTCTATGAAATACACCTGCTCTTTGACTTTGGTGCAGCACATGCTATTGCATTGCTTCATTCCTTTTTTTGGGCCAGATGGTACTGTATTCGACTACAGGTGCATCTAATGCTTTAAAATACTTTTCATTACAGAGTGATAATACAATAACATGAATTCTTTATACACAATGCATTACTGTATGCTGGCATAGCTTAGCTGGTTTAAGTGGCATTGAGTGGAGGTAATCACTGCATTTTGACACTTGTCACTGTGCAGTGATGCATGATGCACACCTTCTCACAAAGAGGGAGCCCAAAAAGTGAAGGGATCCATTGCTTTTTTTGCTACTTATGTGTTGTGTGTAATTCTATTTTTGACCAGATTAAAGGTGTTAAGATGGGGTAGATAGAAAAGTGGTGAAATGGGGAGCAAGCAGGGAGAAGAACAAAGTCTGGCAGTTAGTAATGAGTCTGTGGAATACACCAACTACTTAATTGACTGTGTGGCAGCATGTGTTAATGCAGTTAATGCAGTGATACATTCTTTTTGGGGCCAGATGGTACTGGATTCGAATACAAATGCATGTAATACTTTTAATTACTTTGCATTACTGTCTCTGTGCATTGATACATGATGCGCACCATCACACAATAATGGATTACAGAAAAGAAATGGGGGGAAGATAGGACAGTGGTGAAATGGGGAGCAAACGGGGGAAGAATAAAGGGAAAGCAGGGTAGGAATGTGCAGGAGAGCAATAGGAAAAAACATAGCTATCCATTTTTTTAACAGTGTAAAGTGAACATATGTGCAAATATTAACTGAATTTGGACTGTCACCTTCAGAGAGAGGGGTGGCTATAACATAAGCATGTTGTATAGCCAACTGGACCAAATCAAGTGTGTCAAGAAGACGTGTGCGAAATGGAGAGATATGTATGGGACGATTTTTTTTTGTATTTTTTTTTGAGAGAGATATATAGAGAGAGAGAGAGAGAGAGAAAGGAATGTTGGGGTGAGGGTGGGAACATCCAGAACCTATGGTCATCAAGCTGGGTAACAGTGAGAATTGAGTCCTCACCCACTAGACTGTCATCACTGTCACCTCACTCTGTCTCTGGCTGGTGTACTTGATGTCTCCTTCTCCTCCTACTACTGGTATAATGAGGGAGAGCAGCATCTCCAGCCCATGTAGGCATGCACCAGCAGTGCAGTGTGCAACCCTACACACCAACCCTGGCATCTTGGTACAGCTGATGAAATCACCATCTCTGTTACTGCTCCTGGAGCATACCACAGGACTGGCCTCAGGGGCAGGACTAACTGAGGGGAAAGGTAGTGCAGGGGTAGCAAAGATGGTGCTGTCAGGTTGGCTCCCAGACATGCTGGGCAGTGGTGCTGGTGGAGGGGGGAAGGTGGATCCTGTGAGGCAGGCCTACCCTGCTGTGCTGTGGAGCATTTAGTGATGTGGTACACATGGAAGACATGGACACATTTTGATAACACATAATAAAATACAGCGAAAAATAAAAAAATGAAATAAAAATAAAATAAAAAAGAGAGATAAGGATTGGGGTGAGAGAAAAAAATGATAAGATTAGTACCTTCATATATGACATACAATGCATTAATATAATTATTTGACTATTATCTTAACCTTTACTTTTAGGACTACCACCTCCTAACACAGAACTTTTACTTTTAAGACTACCAACTCCTAACAGATGCACACTATACAACAGAGGCAGCAAGTACCCCTTGACATGTGCATATATTGTACCTATGTGTGTCCCAGTTATACAGATTACAGTTTACAGAAGGGCATGTGTGCCAATGGTATACAGCTTTTACTTTAAGCCTTTAAGTTACACATACCTGAAGAATTAACAGTATTGTATAGTTGGGAAGTGTGGTCTTTGAACCCACAGCATCCAACTAAAGTCTAATATTGTACTCTTGGTTTGTGCTACAGACTAATGCATGCATACTTGTTTTTACAATTGAGATATACATGCTCAATTTGATACAACTCTATAAAATACCAGAAAAAGCTATATTTAACTTTTAATGCTACAATAACACTACTCTTTGTCGCTCATCTGGTCATGATGAAGCAGATGAACATTCGCGGATTCTGTTCAAGCAGGTTTATTACACACAAACACATCAGAAATGAGGCTTTGTAACTTAAACTTAAATAAACTTATAAAAAGACTTACTACTGCACATATACATGTAACACTCTGTCTGTTCTCTCAAAATCACACTGCTGCTGGCATGTGTTCTGTATTTATATGCATGTGCCTACATTTGGAAATGCTTCTTAAAGGTGCATACACAAGCTCTGATCTACATCATCCCTCTTTGAGAAATAGTACTTATATGAAATGACAGTATTCAATGACATGCAATTTACCGAAATGATCTTTGGACATGCATTGTACAGAACTAATTATTTGACATACAATCATACAAAATTAAACACATAGAAAACAACTATGTCCAAGTTGCTGTGTTTTACAGTAGGTCTTGAAATATGACCTGACCATGTAACATAAAAGTTAGAATTGGATCTAGCAACGGGGACTGCTTTCAAGGAATGTTCAACTCTGGGGACATCATCAGGAACAGGAATGGATACTGTGACATTCTTCTGTACAAACATTTGTCTTGGTTGCCCTAAGATCTGGAGTCTGTATCACAGGTACAATTCTGTGATATCATTTCTGATACAGGAAGAAGATGTCTACGGTTTCTCCTGTACTCTATACCCTCAAATTCCACTAAGTAGGATGTTAACTCGGTACATATAACTCTCACTTGACCAATTCGATCAAAGCCTTTTGCCGTTTGCATCCTCACTGTCCCTCCTTCTTTTAACTCATTCACTCCAATGGAGCTCAGGAGGTTTGCACTGTAACTTCCAATGGGAGGAGCCTAAGCCTTTTCACAGAATTCAGTTACGTCCTCACATTTCAAACAAATGTTCGTATCTCTGGAACCATAGGGGTTATGAAAGAAGTATAAATGTCAAACTTCAGCGCAAACTATTTTTATAGTGGTAATATTCTTTAGGTTCTAGGTTTTAAATTGAATTTTATACGTCACAGTAAACACAGTAACTGTTACGTTTGTAATATTTTGTAAACAGCTTAACAATATCTCAGCAACAACTCAAGTTACACACATACTGTCAGCAGCATTTTATTCATCTACCTGAGAGCTTTTATATGAGGTTAAGGAGTTCTGTTTGTGTTACTTGGTTGTTGAGATATTTCGAAAAATATGAAACATATCTATATAAATTAATATCATAAAAACAACAGTTAATATCTCTTTACCTGTACTAGACAGAGGTCAAATATTAATGCAGTTGAGTTTGACATTGTGTATGCTTTAAGATGAAATATTTTAAAACCTTGTACATAACATGGTTTGGGAATTATTGATACAAATATGAAGAAGCAATATTTGACACCTTAAGGTGTCAGTAGAAGTTAACTGCAGATGTACCTGGAGGAGTCACTTGGATGTAATGAGTTAAATAATGAAGAAATCTGCTCTTTTTATCATAGTTGGACTTCTGAGAAGAACACTTCATAAAAAGTTGGGCTTTGGTTGCTCTGTTGTTTTTAGCATTAGGCATCAACAAACTAGAACTAATAAGCAAGGTTGTTCTGGTTTGCCTAGATAAAAGTCTCTGGGCAGGCGAGCCTAGTAGATTGTCACGGTATATTTCTGAGATTAAGTAAATTCAAGAAGATAATCAGCATTGTCACACTTTGACCTCAGCAGTAATTGCTTTGCACTCTGTACTGCATGTTCAGCAAGGCTGTTTGACTGAGGATATTCAGGACTGCTAGTAACATGGATAAAGTTCCACTCTTTAGCAAATCTCTGAAACAATTGACTGGTAAACTGAGACCTGTTGTCAGAAATCACTTTGTGTGGACTACCATGGACTGAGAAATTAAGTTTCATCTTTGTAATAACAGCATTAGACATTAGGTTAGGTAGCAAATCGATCTCAAACCAGTTTGAATAAAAGTCTACTAACACTAAGTAATGTTGACTGTTCCACTCAGATATGTAAGTTGCTACTGTTGACCAAGGTAGTTCAGGAATTTGGCTTAGCTGAAGTGGCTCTTTTTGCAAATGTGGCTTAGTACTGTGTTGCATCTTGAACAAGAAGAAAGCACTTTATCAATGTCTTTTGCTAGACAAGATACTAGTCCTCTCGCCCTTCTTTTGGTAGAATCAAAACCAGGGTGGCCAAGATGCAAACTCTGAATGTAGTCACACTGTAAGGAAGTAGGAACAAGAACTTGTGGCCCTTTGAAAATGATACCATCTTCCATCAGCATCTCATCTCTGTATGGAAAATAAGGCTGTACTTCTGGCACTACACAGGATTGCTTTGACAGCCATCCTACATTGATGAAGTGGTTGAGCTTTTGCAAAATTGCATCAGTCTTTGTATATCTCAGCTCATCATATCTCGTGGTAGAAAAAATATACACTTCCATGACATCAAAGTTGAAATTCTCTGCATCAGGCTATTCAGTAGTATTTCTAGGTGATGTGGATAAGGTATCAGCCAGATAAAGAAGTTTACCCTTTGTACAGACCATTTTGAAATTATATTTTTGCAATTTAAGCATTAATCTTTGTAGTCTTGCTGTAGTGGAATGCATAGGCTTCTTTAAAATAGTAACTAGAGGTTGATGGTCAGTTTCTCTCTGAATTGCTCAGCCATAAATATAATCATGGAACTTTGAACATGTGAACACAATTGCCAAAAGATCCTTCTCAATTTGAGCATACTGTATCTCAGTTTGGGTAAGAGTTCTAGATGCGTAGGGAACAGGTCTGCCCTCTTGAAGAATAACTGCTCCAAGACCGAACTTTGAAGCATCACAGGAAAGAACTACTGTTTTTTGGACATTATAGTATCTTAATGTAGATGGATTAGCAGTTTGCTGTTTGAGGTTATCAAATGCTCTCTGGTGTTGTTCTAACCATGACCATGCAACATCTTTGCATGTCAGCTCTCTTAAAGGTGCTGATAACTCACTAAAGTCAGGGATAAATTTGCCCAAATTGTTAACCATACCAAAAAAATGCTGTAAGGCTTGGAGAGTGTCTGGAGCTGGCATCTCAAGAATGGTTTCTTGTTTAGAAAGATCTGGTTGTAAGCCTGTACTGGTAAATAAATTACCTACATAAGTAACTTCTGGTAGTCTGAATTTACACTTCAGAGGATTGAGCTTTAAATTCACTTCACGTGCTCTGTCCAGAACTTTCCTGAGGTTTCTGTCATGCTCTGCTTCACCATTACCTCCAAACAGTACATGATCTACTATTATTGCCATGAGTAGCCTGAAAAAAATTGCTCCATTGTACTCTGAAAGATTTCACTGGCAGAATTTATTCCAAAAGGCATCCTGAGGAATCTGCATCTACCAAATGGGGTACTGAAAGTAGTCAGTAGTGAAGATTTGCAATCAAGCATCACTTGCCAAAATGAAGTCTTTGCATCTAAGACAGAAAAAACAGTGGTATTTGGCATGAGGGTTGCAATCTCCTTGACTGTATGCATAGGATGATGAGGTCTTTGTAATGCCTTGTTCAAGTCACTTGGGCCAATGCATATTCTGATTTCATCTTAATTTTTCTTATGAGTAGCTACCATGGATGACACCCACTCAGTTGGTTCTGTGACTGGACAAATCACACTGTGCTGCACCATTTTGTCTAACTGGACCTTTGTCCTGCATAGCTATTGGAACTCTTCTTGCTGGTCTAACCACTGGACTGACCTCTGGGTCTAACTTCATGGAGTACACAACTGGAAGTTTACCTAGCTTGCCGTTGAAAACATCAGCATACTCTAAGAAAATAGCATCAGTAAAGCTGGAACTGGGACATGTGCTTACATGATTGACTTCTTTGGTAAAAGAAAGCAGTTTCATTCTCAAACTGTCACTGAAACCTAATAATGATGGCACGGGTCTTCGGACTACATAAAATTGCAAGTTGTAACTTCCCAGCCGAATAGGATGAAAGCATTACTGAGCCTTCAGTTTGAATCTCTTCACCTCCATAAGCAACAAGCTTTGCACAATTGCCCAAATGAAGTTGCTCACCAGCCCTCACTTTAGCAAATGTTTCTGCTGACATTACATTACACTTTGAACCAGTGTCTACTTATTGATCAGAACAGTACAAAATACTTCATTCTTTGCCAACAAATCTACTGCATTAACCTTTTCACTGACCACTGATACACCATCTACATAAAAAAATAGGATTACATCTCTCTGTGTGATCAACTTACTTTTTTGAGTGATGTTTCTGAATAAGGTTTACTTGATTTACAAAACTTTTGAAACTGGTTCCATATTTTACACTTGTGGCATTGCTGACCAAATGCTAAGCACTTCTCCCTTCTAGGCTCTTGGTTGGCACAATTATGACAGCTAACAATAAGACCTGACTTGGGTTTTGCTGATTCACTGTTATACTGTACTGAGCATGCTCCTTTAACTGAATTAGTCTTGGAACTTGCTAGAAAGCTCCAGGTTCTCCTTACCACACCCACAGGGGTTACTGGTGCCATGTGCTCAGGCCTATTTATGCTTGTCACGTGTTGCATACTGTTCTTGTTTGCTCTAGAGGCTGCTGAAACCATGCTCTTATCACTTGTAAGCATACTTGTGTGCTTTTCTGTGAGATCATGGATTTTACAAATCTCTATGGCTTTGCTTAATGTTAAATCACTGTCACAAAGCAAAATCTTTGTCACTGAAGCACTATTAATACCGCATACAAGTCTGTCCTTTATTAACTCATCTTTCAAGTCACCAAATCTGCACGTTTTAGCTTTGTTTCTCAAGTCAGTGATATAAGCTGCAACATTTTCACCTGGTTTTTGTTCTCTTGTACAAATGTAACATTTGTCTGGGGGTTGCACTTTTCTCCAAATTTACATTTTAAGCACTCAGGGTCTTCCCTTGATTCAGACGGTACTACAATATGATGGTTTTCCCCTTCTCCTGCATATACTTTGGGTGCATACACAAATGAATGGTTTCTTTCAATAGCTTCTGACCCAGCTAAGCTAAGCAAAATGAGTGCCCTTATACATGCATCTTTGTCAGAAAAAGCTATTTGTATGAAAATATCATATTCCTGCTTGAATACTCTCCAATTCTCTGCTATATTATGGTCAAACACAAGTGGACCTTGTCTGTGAAATGCCTCTGCCATATCAACACACAGTAGTGAAGGTGCATGAAATCATGTACAAACATATACACACAAATATATATGCCAGAACTTTATGCCAGTACTTGTAATTATGCCCACTAGCACAACAAACTCTTTGAAACAACTGCACTTTGCCAGATAAGTCTCTGTAGCACATGAACACCTTGAAATCACTGCACTTTATGAAACCACTCCTTATCAGTGTAAGAAATACTTTGAAATACTTGTACTTTGGGAATAAACTCTACACAACAGAAGAAGCTCATAGTAAGAAACACTTTGAGATGAATGCACTTTGCAGATAACTGTACACAGCACATGAACCCTTCAAAATGGCTGTGCTTTGTGAAATAACTCTGCACAGTGTAAGAAACACAAGGAAATGGTGGCTTTCTGTAAATAAATGCACATAGCACAAGAAACTTTTTGAAATGGTTGCACTTTGCAATATAACTGTACTTTGCACACAGCAAACTCTTTGAAATAATTGCACCGTAATAAAGCACATACTCTGCAAACACTCTGCACACTCTAAAATAATGTGAACAACTCTAGTTATGCTTTGATTGGCTTTGGTCAATGCAAAATAGTAGTTTGTGCTCAAGCACGGTGATTTACTAAAAACATGCAGTCTCCTTGCTCTTTAAGCTTAATTTGCCCTTTTTATTGTACTCATTATTCTTTTTTAATTTGTTATCATGCTCAATATACTTTTTTGTGCCCATTTTACTTTAAACATTATCACTATGCAAACCAAAGATAATTCTGAGCCCTCTATGAATAGTTTTGCTAGTTTTATCAAATATCGTGGTTTGAAACATTTTGTTTAATTAATAATGCAGTTTGTTCTTTTTGTTTGCTTAATATGTTTTTGTGCTACTTGTTTGATTAATAATGGGCCGGATTCACGAAGGCTTGCACAGAGTCTAAGAGTAGTGTAAGACTCCATGCAGCCTTCGCGATCCAGGAACAGCCCAAAGTCCGTGTAAGAGTCAAGCTAAAACGGCTCTTACACGGAGTGGGCGTGGATAAGCTAATCAGCTCACTTGCAGCCGAATAGTATGCAAATGAGGCTGATTAGTGATCCAGGAAGCCCAGAACAGCCCGTGTAAGAGCCGTTTTAGCTGCAGAAATGTACTCAGTTGACAACTGAGTACGTTTCTGCAAACACGGCAATGGAGCCATGTCAGCTCCAAATAAAGGGTGCATATGTGATAGGCAGCATGCCAGTGGCCAAATATGTGGCCATTGGCAAGCTGACCCCATGCAAATATATTAAAAATAGAATTTTTTTTTCGGCGATTGCCGATGTTTAAACCCAGCGCAGCCCCGTGCATAGAACATGAAAACGAAGGTTTTAAACCTACAAATGTAGGTTTTATGCAATACATGTTATGTCAATGGAGGGACCAGCAGAGCAAAACCAACATGGCCACCGTGTAGTGGTTGCTAAGGGGGGAAGCAGAGTCTAAGAGATGTAACTAAGCATCAGTAGGCAATCCGATGCAAATGAGTGTAAGGATACTGAATTCCACTGTCACATAGCAAATGAGCACATTCTGAGTAGTGTAAGAGTTACATACGGGGGAGGAACAGAGTAGGAGATAGGTGACATCACAGGGGGGAATGGTAGAAAGAGATGCAGGTCATTGGAGGTTAGAGTTACATGACAGATGTCAGACAGATATCAAGGAAAGAGGTGTGCCACTAAGTAAACATGAGAAAGTCAAGAAATGGAAGGTGTACACTGTTGCCTACACCAAAGTTTCTTGCTGGACGTGTATGCGCGTGTGCACGCAGCGAGTAAGGCAGTGTGCGCGCGTGTAAGGCAGTGTGCGCACGTGTAAGGCAGACTCAGCATGTGGGAGCATGTTGGGAGATGTTTAACACCGTGTGCGCGGGCGTGCACGCGTTTAAAACCGAATAAGCAGATTCTGAACTGTGTAAGTATGTGTGCACGCGAGTAAGCCACTGTGAGCGTGTTTCTGCTGGTTTGCACACGGCTCCACCCTGAGGAAACAGAAAGGAAAAAGGAAGCAACAGATGTAGTAGGAAGCTAGCAGGGAATACTGCTGGAGCTAGCAGGTGAAAACAATTAGATGCAGGCAATTACACAGGCAGAATACTAGGCCAGCCCAGCACTTAAAACTCTGCAAACAGCAGTGCAGAATGTTTCTCTCAAGAGACACTGCAAGACAGGAGTTAAGTTATCAGAAGTGAAAACTGAAAAAGCTGAACTCAGAGCAGAAATGTTAGGGGCTGCCATAGCTGTCATAATGAGACATAGGCGACTTGCTGAGGGTGGTGACAATGCAGATGGTGCCAGACAACCCACAGTGAGGAGACGGAGAAGAGTGTACAGGCCCAGGGTCACCTACCATGGGTTACATGAGCTGGAGATAGTAGAGTGCTATAGAGTGGACAGAGACCTCCTGCAGCAAATAGTGGAGGTGTGCAGGCCACGCCTCACACACAGAACCAACAGAGGGGAACCCATCCCAGTGGAAACCAAGGTATGTGTTGGCCTAAGAATACTAGCAACAGGTACCTTCCAGAGACCAACTGGCGATATGATGGGGATATCACAGGCATCAGCTTCCAGGGTACTGCACCAGTTCCTGGATGCCATGTCAGCACATGTCGGTGATCATGTATACTTCCCCAATGCCCGTGAGGTATTGGCCAGCAACATCGTCTCTTCCAGCAAATAGCGGAATACCCTGAGGTAGTGGGTGCAATAGACTGCACGCATACGCATCAAAGCACCAGCCGGTGAGCGGGGTAGGGCATACATCAACCGCAAGGGCTTCCCCTCCATCAACTGCCAGGTCGTGTGTGATGCCCAGGGCATAATAATGAATGTGTGTGCTGGCTGTCCTGGGAGCTACCACGATTTCCACATCTGGCATTTGACGCAGCTGTACCAGACATTTGCCAATGGGGACATCCCGCACGGACACCTAGTGGGGGATGCAGGGTATGCACTGGAGCCGTGGCTGATGACACCCATCAGAACCGCGCACACACACCTGAACAGGAACGCCATAATGAGGCACACGCACAAACACGTAATGTAATAGAGTGTGTGTTTGGGCTGCTCAAGTCACGGTTCCGGTGTCTGGACACATCTGGTGGAGCCTTGCAGTACACACCAACTACATGTACCCAAATTGTCATGGTATGTGCTATGCTACATAATATGATCTTGCGAAAACAGCTGCAGCAGGACCAGCATAGGGCTGGGCCAAACAGCCCCCCACCATTGCCAAGGCCACCACAGGCACAGCGTGACTCGGAGGAGGAACAGCCTGAGCCTGCCCCAGTAGGCAGAAGGAGGCGTGCCCAGTATGCCCTGGCCTTGGCAAAGAGGCAACGCATAGCACATACATTGGCTCAGTAGGAACCTTGGGAATGATACCCCTCTCTGACTCACTCATATAGTAACAGGGATGCCTAATGTGACACAACCTGCTCTCAAACATGTACAGGGAAGTGTAATATGCGCATCCGACAGAGGCAGCCCTGCAGCACCACCTGAGGCATGAATGCTATGTGTTAAGTAATGTAACACCAAGTACCATATGCACACCTGAGGACCCTGACTAACATCCTACCCTCAACAAGCAGCATGCCTCAACATGACAACGAGATGATCAAGTGCAACAATTGACTGATGTATTGCAGTTACTCAAAGGGGACCCAATGTGTGCCAGTCTGGGATGACATGCTGAGCATGACATGATGCACCACCTGCTAGGACTGCCGTGCACCTATCAGTGCAGGCCGTATGGATACTGGCAAAGGCTGTTGTCACGCACAGTGTGCCCTGAATAGGTAAGGCTCAAAACACAAACCTATCTCCATAGGTACCAGAAGGGATAAGAATAAGATAAGGGATAAGTTGAAACAGCAGGATGCATGCAGCCTAAGCTCACCCAGTATGGAGAATGTTGATAACTGTGCTGTAACAGAAAACTGAGTCAAGGCTCACAACAGCACCCTAACACTACCAGGTTACACCTCATACTGTGCTGTACAGCCTCAAAACTTGGAACAAGCTACAAAAGGAGGGTGACTAGCAAGAATTGTCAAGGATAACCACACCCCCATGTTGGTACCAGCACAAAAAGCAGCATGGACTAGCCATGCTCAAGTAACAGTGGCTAAAACTGCCCCCCAGTTTACAGCCTGCTACAGACTACTGGCCCAACACCAGGAACTGCATCCGGCCTATGCTGGAATACATGAATATATCAAGTCCTCCAAACCACATTATATTGGGCAACTGCAAATACCCAGACATATAGACTGGGAGCATTATACCAGCTGCAACAGTGTAGGACAAAAGTTCATCGAATCCACAAACCAAAAGGCCCAGGAACAACGTACCACCCCCACAAGAGGGGTAAGCATACTGGATGTGATAATCAGCAACATGGGTACGGGATGTCAAGATGAGAAGTGTATTGCCCACTGGTAAAACCAGACCATATAGTAATCACACTGGATATACATATCCTGACCACAGTCCCTGGCCGGGAAACCACAGTGGAAAACATGTGCTAAGCAATATTTGCACACCTCCAAACTGATGTGGAATCCACTAAAGGTCCCGTGCAGGTGCAAAATATGGGCCACACCTCAGAACCTGTAATACAGCCATTCCATGAACACTGCCAGGAATGCTTGGATTATGCAGTCCTAAATTAAAACAAGACACAGTGCCTAAATCTGGCATGGTGGACACCAGCCATAACCAAAACATGCAAGAGAATGAGGAAGCTACTACATGATACAGCAAACATGAACAATGAAGTAATTACTGATCAGTAGTATGGCAATAAAATCTGTCCACACATGCAATCCACTAAGGCCAGCCACAATAAGTGGAATCTGTGAATCCTGAGGCAATGTTACACCTGCCCCAAGTATACAGACAACCCCCAACTCCACCCAAGAAATACAAATATATGTGAGAGATGCAACCATCCATCCAAACTGGAGGCTGAGCTCCCTCAACTCAGTACTCCCAAAACAAGTCAGTAGGAGAAGGTAACCACACACACCATGAACACATACCCACATAGACCTATCACAACTGCAAACCAAACACATAAACACAGAAATACATTCCCGGAGGCAGAAATCACAAACACAGCACACCAACAGAGGCCTCTAAAGCAGACACCCAATGAAACAGCCTCCAAACATAGCACATGCAACACATAGCACACAAAGCTGGTGTGCCAAACAGTCACAGGCCAAAAGGAGAAACAACATGCCTGATACAGTTGTAATAGGTGACTCCATAGTCAGACACACTGCTGTCCCGCACACCAGACTGAACAAGGGAAAGGGTACAGTAAGCTGCCTGTAGGCTGCCACAATATGCCACATAACAGAAATATGTAGGTCACTCCAAAGCAAGTAGACATATGATGCAGTCATAGTCCATGCTGGTGTGAATGACCTGAGATGTACTGCCCTAGACTACATGTAAAGAGACACAGATGAGCTATCCGATTATGTAGTCCAGGCCGGTATGACACTCACCGTTTGCAGCATCCTACCCTTACCAAGAATAATGCCACAGTACAAACACGGAATGATCAGTCATAGCAAGTAGCACACTTACTGGTGTCATTCCAAGGGGATCCAATGTCTGTCTGCTTGGGATGTCATGCTTGACAAGCCATGCAGCTGTTCTTGGGATGGCCTGCACCTGTTACCCCTGGGCATCTGAATATTGGATAAGGCCTTTGCCACCTCCATAGAGCCTTTTGTAGGCAAGGCTGAAAAGACTGACCCACCACCCTAGAAAATATAAGTGGGAAGAAACATAAGGGAAATGCTGACCAATGCCAGATGTGTACACCCCAATATGCATGCTCCCGAGGCCATCCCCAGAATAGAGAACATCGATGTCTGTGCAGTGACAGAAACCTGCTGCAAGGCTCCTGACAGCACACCAGTACTACCAGGTTATACCACGTACCATGTGTCATGGCCCCAAAACCTGGAACAAAACATAAAAGGAGGGTGAGTATCCATAGGCAGCACAGACACCCATATGTCCAGGTAACTGACAATGCACAAGGCAGTGGAGTTCACCCATGTGCAACTAACTGTAGGCAAGACTGCTGTGCAGTCTGTAGCATGCTACAGACCGCACTCTCACACACAATAACCCCCCCAACCGTCCTGAAGACACTGGACAGTATGAATGTTCCACCAAATACCAAACAAGGTACCACGAATTACCACATAGGTGGTAAACCATTATGTATGGAAGGAGTAACCAGGGACCTAGGGACTCAAGTGGACAGTAACCTGGTATGTGACACCCACATTGCCAATGTGGCTAGGAAGACTGTCTACATTTGACACCGTATCAGGAAAGGAGTCACATCTACGGCAAAAGAGGTCACTGTGCCCCTATACTTTTCTCTAATCACACCCATAATCTAGTACAACGCCTCATATGGGATCTACCTTACCTGACACCTGCAGCAGTTAGAAAGACCTCAAAGGTACCTCACCAAGAAGATAAAGTGTCTCAAATATATGTCATATGCTGCCTGGCTGTAGACACCCCAGCTGAATCCAGTCACATACTGCCCACACAGAGGCATTGCATGCCTGTTGTAGGAGGCCATGCCCAACACAGGAGTAATGGACATGCTCCACCCCAGAAAACACATATCCATTGGAGCTGCGAGAGTGAGAGATGTCAACCTCAACAAATAATGAAATAGGATGTGCCGTTGGGACAGATACATAATCCAGAGGCTCCCCACACCCTGGACCAGAATCCCACTCCATGTTAGGCAGAGCCCCTCACTGACACTGTTCAACAGGAATCTTGCCAAGTGGATGGATGATTGTAGAGTTACAGTGGGGGTCTTCACTGTGTCATGTCCAGACAGAGGCACAGCAAAGCAAATCATAAATGGCCATAATATCCACATAGCAAGGGGTCTCAAAAGCCACACACACTCTGGCTAGGCTAACAAATGCCCAGGGTGGATAGCCTAGTATGAACCTATGAACCCATGTAGATACAAATTGTACAGGACACTAAGGATAATCCCAAGGCTTACACAACTGATGGTAGGAGCCATGTTGGGAATGCACACATATGCCCTGAAATACAACAAATACCGCAAACCCACACACATATTGCCAACATACATCCTGACAGGTGCAGTGCAAACCCCCCCACCCCCACGAATGCAGAATATCTATTCCAGCAGACTGCTGGCCCCCTGACATTGCAGATGCTGAGGTAACAGACAACATCTCCAAAGCAAAACACACAGCAGCAATGGTATGAGATGGTGTCCTGGGCTTAGTGCAACATGGACTCTAAGATGAATGGAATGCCAAACCACACTACTGCTCAATGTCAGCCTTACCACAGAATATGTACCCAAAGAGCAGTGTACAACAACAGTGGTCCTTCTCAACAAAGGTGTTGCCTGAATGGATACTAAACAGTACTACCCCAGAATCCTGAGAAGCCCAGTTTGCACAGCTATGGAAAGGATCAGCATGTACCACAGACATAAGGATGTTGGGGACCTACTGACACCAGACCCAACCCAGTGTGGCCTTCTCAAGTGCAGATCCTGCCCCTAACCATGTTTGACTCAATTGAAACAGTCATTAAGGTCATTGATGAGGGCAATGTGCTCCACACAGTGTATCTGGACCTTACAAAGGCTTCTATACAATACTCTACATGTTCAGTATAGATAGGCTCACCAGCGTAAATATAAACCCACATGTCAGTAGAGGGGTTGCAAACCAGACCAAGGACAGAACAGACATGGTCAGACATGCTTCAGCCATGTCAGACTACAAACCAGATATAACTGGCATCCCACAAGGCTTTGTCCTGGTATCTCCCTCGTCTGGTATATATGTCCCATAGGTACAGGCAAACATGGAAGGACTGTGTCCTAACATTTTTGCAGAGGACTACAAACTGCTCACCACATATGATCCACCAGCTGACACATGCATCCCACAAAAGGGCAACATAGAAACAGACAACTGGTGCCATAGCTATGTCAGCAAGCTAAGTGCAGAAACGTGTATAGTCAACCCCGTGGATATACAGTAAGTGCCCACCAATTACCACATAGGTGTTAACCCATTATGTAGTTAACATGTAATGAGAGACCTGGGGACACAGGGTGATAGATATCCTGCATTGGACAAACATGTGCTGTAGTGTTTACAGAAACATACCATATACCCACCTAATCATGAAGGCTGTCAGATCTACATAAGGGGAGGTCATTGTGGCTCTGCAGTCATCCTGCATCAGTGGTACAATCGACTACAATAGCCCCTGTGGGATGTACCTCAGCAGACACCTCCATCAACTGTAAAGTCCCCAACAGTACCTCATCAGGAGTATCAAAACAGCCTACACAGATGCCATGTGTTGCCTGTGTTGCTGGCATCAATAAATATGCTGCACCTTGTACAATCTGAATGGCAGTGAGCTATGCACATGAGAGACCTGAACCCCAGCACTGACTTACATAGGACAAGCTGTACTGTGTGATCCATAACACAGAAGCCACTCCCACCCATGAGTGAACCCTCAGCACAGGCTACCCATAGAGTCACTTATCAATCTTCCTCAATAGGAATCCTGATGGGTGGACGGGAGATGGTAGGTTTATCCTGGGTATCACTGTCATGTCACAGGTAGACAGAGGCACAGTATACTAACCATGACATATGTCATGGCAAACTCCTCTTACAATGTGTGTTGAAGGACAAACACACTCTCCAACTTGCATTAGACATGGACTAGGGCACATCGCTAGTGTTTGCAATTGTACACCTATGTTGTGGAATACACTAACAATGTTGGACAAGCCTGGTGTAAGTAGTTCATATCTGAACAGAATGCAACATGGTCAGATGTACACAACTGGCCCCAACCAGGCTGTTGTGCCCACTATCTAAATGTAAAGCAGTGATAGCAGTAAAGCCCAGGATACTGTCCACCACAGTCAAAGTACTACCAGTACACTATACAGTACTACAGTGTTAGGTCAGTGTGAAAGGATGTTGACAACTGTATGCAAAGTATCCCATGCAAACACTGCAGGCACAGTATAATCCTGTTGTGTTCACACACAAAGCAGTTGTACAGTAACTACACAACATGACATACAACCCACAACCATAAATGGGTGATAGTTGTTGAAGTTCACACACATCCACAAATGTGGTGGGCTGCAGAGCCCAACATATGGAATGCTCACAGTGGGCATGCTCACACACTTTGACAACATGCCATGGGAAGGCTGAACTGGGCATGCTCACACACTTAGTCCAAATCTCGGTTTAGCAGTTGGACACACATATCTGGTATTGTTATGTGTTATGCCAGGAACCAACCACATTACAGCAGTCTGCCCAGTGCACACAGTTAAATGACTACAGAGACATACGTGATATAGTGGATCCCTCCCATATGCAAACATTTTCCACAGATGCAGAAGTTGTTCATACAAACAGGGAATGCTATGGCAATAAAGATATGCAAACAGTCTATCAGCAACAAATAATGTGCATTTGACAATTAAACATAATGGTGTAGAGGTCAACACTAGGCTGTTTGCCCTAGGGAATGACAGCTTAGCCATAGTGTGCTTGGTGTCTGCCTCCCCACAGGATGCACATTCCCCTTTCTAAACACAGATGATGTCAGCACCCTATAAGTACAGCAGGAGAAAAGAAACTTCCCAGTAATCCGAATAGCGCGCTCTGCTAATGCGTCCGTCTCAAGTGTCATAACATAGTTAGGTAGGGGTTTCAATTCCTGCAAATGCTCAGTGTGTGTGTGAGTGGGGTTGGTGTGTGTGTAAGTCTGTGTGAGGGAAATGTCCCTTTTGGCAAATAGGATAAGACACTACAGGATGCACATTCCCATGATGTCAGCACCCTATAAGTACAGCAGGAGAAAAGAAACTTCCCAGTAATGCGAATAGCGCGCTCTGCTAATGCGTCCGTCTCAAGTGTCATAACATAGTTAGGTAGGGGTTTGAATCCTGTGAATGGCAAGTGTGTGTGTTTGTCTGAGGGGGGTTTGTGTGTGTGAGGGAAATGTCCCTTTTGGCAAATAGGATAAGACACTACAGGATGCACATTCCCTTTCTAAACACCGATGATGTCAGCACCCTATAAGTGCAGCAGGAGAAAAGAAACCTCCCAGTAATGCGAATAGTGTGCTCTGCTAATGCGTCCGTCTCAAGTGTCAGAACATAGTTAGGTAGGGGTTTGAATCCTGTGAATGACAAGTGTGTGGGTTTGTCTGAGGGGGGTTTGTGTGTGTGAGGGAAATGTCCCTTTTGGCAAATAGGATAAGACACTACAGGATGCACATTCCCTTTCTAAACACCGATGATGTCAGCACCCTATAAGTACAGCAGGAGAAAAGAAACCTCCCAGTAATGCGAATAGCACGCTCTGCTAATGCGTCCGTCTCAAGTGTCAGAACATAGTTAGGTAGGGGTTTGAATCCTGTGAATGGCAAGTGTGTGTGTTTGTCTGAGGGGGGTTTGTGTGTGTGAGGGAAATGTCCCTTTTGGCAAATAGGATAAGACACTACAAGATGCACATTCCCTTTCTAAACACCGATGATGTCAGCACCCTATAAGTACAGCAGGAGAAAAGAAACCTCCCAGTAATGCGAATAGCGCGCTCTGCTAATGTGTCCATCTCAAGTGTCATAACATAGTTAGGTAGGGGTTTGAATCCTGTGAATGGCAAGTGTGTGTGTTTGTCTGAGGGGGGTTAGTGTGTGAGGAAATGTCCCTTTTGGCAACTAGGTGAACAGACTACAGGATGCCCATTCCCTTTTCTAAACACTGATGATGTCAGCACTCTATAAGTATAGCAGGGGAAGAGAAAAGCCCCAGTAATGCAAATAGCGTGCTCTGCTAATGTGTCCGTCTCAAGTGTCATAACAGTCAGATAGGGGTTTGAATCCTGCAATTGGCAAGTGTGTGTTTTGGCTGAGGGGGTTAGTGTGTGTGAGGACAATGTCCCTTTTGGCAACTAGGTGAACAGACTACAGGATGCACATTCCCCTTCTAAACACTGTTCAGCAGACGGCCATGGCTCTGGCACAAGTTGTCTGTTGCTATGATGCCCCTTTGGAAGATGCTTGTGTCAGCTGGGGAGTCGATTATGGTGGCCAGTTTGCAGTCATCTGCATATTTGGACAGCCACAGTTCATCCGTGTTGGCCTGTACCTCCAATAAATATATACCAAACAAGAGGGTCCCAGGACTGAGCCTTGTGGGACACAACCTGTAACTGTTATGGGGTCTGGCATGGCTCCAGCAGTGCTAACCATGTGGGTTCTGTTCTTGAGCCACTGTGCAATCCATCTAGTGACATAGGGGCTTATATTTAAGCTGGTGAGCTTCCCTAGAATGCCCAAGTGGGGTATTGTTGCGAAGGCGTTTGCAAGGTCCAGGTAGGCTGTGTGAACCACCTTCCCCTCGGCAATGGCCTTGGTGACTGTATCAAAGAAATCAACCGGGTTACACACGGTAGTGCTGGTGTGCTCTCAGTAGCCCTGAACCAGGCATCTGTTACTGCACAGATATCGATGTTATCCATGCCAAGGAGTGTTTTGGGTGCATGCATCTG
The DNA here is from genome assembly GCF_019279795.1 of Protopterus annectens. NCBI lineage: Eukaryota > Metazoa > Chordata > Ceratodontiformes > Protopteridae > Protopterus > Protopterus annectens. Next base: position 171,874,596 of record NC_056727.1, on the reverse strand, counting down.
GAGGTGTAGACATCTGGCGTTGGGTAGCATTGCTCTTAGTGTCTTATCCCTTGTGATACCTATGAAGGTGGGTTTGTCATTTGAGCCCTGCCTAACATAGGCACTATGGGGTAGCAAGAGCCTTTGCCAATATCTGAAAGGCCAGGGGTGACAGGTGCAGGCTGTCCCTAGCAAAGCAGGTAGTTCAACAGAAGATGAATGTGTGAAGGTGTAGTGCCTGTGATTAGTTAGCAGTAGCATATATGACTGCTCACGTGGACACATGCCAGGCAGGTCATATGCACTGTGTCACAGGCAATGTACATGTGAACAGGACAAACAGTGACAACCTGTCAAGTGGGACATGGACATACATATAGTAGGCTATGCAGATGGCACTAGGAGTCCACAGAAGCTCTATAACTATGCATTGCAGGTGTGATCAGTATTCCAGGGTAATTGCAAGCAAACATGCATGCAAACAAAGATACAGTAAACAGGGCTCCATGTAGTCCATTGTACAACAAACAAGCTGTACCAGTTCCAGTAGGTAACACTGCAAATATGCAGGCACTATGCACATGTACATGGAAATACACGGGTCAGATGGCTAGGGTCCAGTCTCAGTGCACACAAGTGTACGGAACATGCATGTACTGTCAGGATGTACAATAACTGGATAGAAACCCATGTGCTCATACCTGCAGTAATACACATGTCAAATAACAGACACTGAGCCTTCACTCAGTGGTTCCATACTTAGTATGATGTATGCTCCCTGGCCTGCCACCACAGTATCCCTGACATATATGGGGACTCTCCCTCCTGTGACAATTAGTTATGTGCGTTGGGGCTGTCTAGCATGGTATGAGATGTGTGCATGCAGTGCTAGGGTGCTCCTGTGTGTCCTGTACCAGTTGTGTAGTACTGCACACATATCAACATCCTCAAACATCTGCATTGCAGAGTCTAGTGTGGGCAACATGCCACTTGCAATTTACATGTCCATCATTGTGTATTACTACATTCATTACCCTATCCCCTGTGCTACCTATGTATGTAGCCTTCTGTTGACATCATTACCACCAGTATGCCAACATGTGCAGATGATACACTATGGTACTTACCATGGGTGTAGACAACAGGACATGACAATCACACACTTACTGCATCAGTCATGCTGTGATATACCCACAATTAATTCAGCACACAGTACTGTTAACAACATGATACTATTACTACACATCTATGTGGTCACCCTGTGCATCAGCAACATGTTAACCTGTACCTGCACAGTTGTTACAGATTGCAGGAGATGGCACAGTTTCATCATATGCACAGGGTGTGAACTTGGTATGCCTGAGTCAGCCACCCATACCACCAATTGACATGTATGTGTATGTGTGTTGGTGAGGGACAGCAGTAGAAGGTGGGGCAATGTTGATGCAGTGTGTGCATGTATGCGGTAGCCCTAGGTGTTGTCAATTTGCATGTGTGTATGGATGCACACAGTTCCACCTCATGGCTGCCATATACTGGTGTTTGTGGACAGCCACAGACTGTACCTGCCAGGTCATACAGATCAGTGTCTCTGGCCACGGACACGGTACCTGTGCCTTGCAGGGGTGCTACGGACCGTATCCGGTACCAACCCAGACTGGGTACTGTCATCAGAAGCAGGTGTTCGTTGACTGGACACAGATCCCTGTCGGGCCTGGCCAGAGCCACGTGCACGTGGTCTCCTGGGGCGGTCTGATGACAGCACAGACCCAGCATTGCTGGGGCTGCTGCTGGCGCTACGGGGGCGGCCGCGGCCCTGTTGTCATCCGTGCCGACTGCCAGCTGCTGCTGTTGCTGGCATACGGCCACGTCGACGCCTCAACCGCCCACCATCACCCTGGCTCATGGACATGTAGTTGTGGAACCGGTCTAATTTGTCCCCACAACGTCTGTCTATGACATCGGTGAAATCACGGATGGCAACCGCAATGTCACGCATACTGTCAGTCATGGCTGTGCGACATGCTGCCAGCTCCCTCATACCCTGTCTGGTGTACCGTTCCATACGTGACTGTGCCTACATGACAGTCCGAAACATAGCTGAGGTTGTAAGACCTCTGTGGGCACGTCTGACAGGGGCAGTACGCCCATGGATGCTCCCACGAGAACCCCTGGACATCTGTCTGTGTGGTACCATCTCTGGGCCATGCCCATGGCTGCTGTGTGGGGAGGCATGTGCCACAGATACCACATTACCCTGGTCAATGCCCACTGTATGCTGTCCATCACCTAGGGACAGTGGTGACAAGGGGTGTATTGGCAGGATAACTGTGCGCATTGATGGGGTCGACAGCAGTGTACTGTCAATTGGCTGACCAATGGCGGACCCTGGCATACCTTCCTGTGCCATTACACCGATGTCATCATTATCAGTACCCACGGCACCTGACTCAGGTTCCCTGCTACATGACACCAGAGCAGCAACAGAACCTGTGGGAAGGAAACAGGAAACACAGTTTACAATGTCTACACATTACCAGCGATGCACACATGCACACATGCACACGTGCACACGTGCACACATGCACACATGCACATGTGCACAGGTGCACACATGCACAGGTGCACACATGCGCACATGCACACATGCGCACATGCACACATGCACAGGTGCGCACATGCACACGTGCACAGGTGCACACATGCACAGGTGCACACATGCACACATGCACAGGTGCACACATGCACATGTGCACAGGTGCACACATGCACACATGCACACATGCACATGTGCACACATGCACACATGCACAGGTGCACAGGTGCACACATGCACAGGTGCACACATGCACACATGCACACATGCACATGTACACACGTGCACACATGCACACATGCACACATGCACACATGCACAGGTGCACAGGTGCACACATGCACACATGCACACATGCACACATGCACACAGTTTCACACAATTGTACAGTACTCAGTATGCGTGATATCAACACACAGACACAGACACACCTACATGCATACAAAGAGCACTACTAAGTGAGCCAAATAGTACTATTACTATCAACACTATTACAGGAATTGTTAATACACACTCACCAGCATGGATAGGCTGCATTGCAGTTATACCAGAGGGTCCTGCAGACATGAAGAAACTAATGTCAGTGGGCACAACTGTGCCATTGTTACTGAGTATGATACAGGTCAGGAGTACAACAGTCGCCTTTCACAGGTCAGCAGCTAATATTGAGGATATCACACTTGCACATTAAATACTATGGTGACAGCTACAAACCAAGGACACACCTCACACATGCATTAACTACCAGTGTACACAACAGTCAACTATACATATGACATATTACCTGCACGTTCACTGTCTTGCTGCTGTGTGGCTCCAGCCTCCATCATGATGTATGTCTGCTGCTGTTGTTGTTGCTGGTGGACTGGAGCCACTACACTCAGGAATAGTCCCTCCAGTCTGGTGAGTGGGGGATGTGTAGCCACCCCACCACCTGTGGCGACCTGTTGCCTGTGGATATCTGACGCACGCTGATGGACATGTCTGATTAAATCACTGCAGTGATGTCGTACCTGCTCATATGTCCTATTATGCGTGCCTATATCATTTACCTGACGGACAAGGTCTTGCCACAGTGCAGCCCACTCCTGCTGATTCTGGCTGGTGCGGGAAAAGAGTATTGCATAGTCCCGCACCAGGCTCTGGTGTATCTCCTCATCCTCAGCTGTGGAGTAGGTGGGGTTCCGCGGGTGGGCCATGTACCTGAGAAAGAAAATAACCTGGTATCAGCAATATATGTCAGCAGACTTTGGCACACATACTACACATGCTACTCGACTGTTATGATACAACATATCTCACATATGTAGCATCTGTCTGTCTATTGGTGGATAAACATGTAGATGGCCAGGTATCAGTGCTCGGCCAGCAACTGTGCAACAGTACCTGGCAGACTCCATAAGACATACTACCAAACACCAGCAGTCAGAACACCGATTCAGGTCAGAAGCACCTCCTCACTCTGGGGGTTTGTATCTAGGTACTGTATGGCCTACATCGGCAACTACTGTGGGCTGACCACACACTGATTGCCCTGGATATACATATCCCACCTCCACCACCAGATGACTATAGTGCATAACATTACAGATACAAACTTTACACCTTGTAACAGTGATATGGTATCCTTACAGCCCACTGGGCCAGTGGCAGATACAACCCACAATGGTGACCCCTACACAATTGCTTTCTACAGACATCTCCAAGAATGCATGGATCATGCAATCCCATATATGACCAAGACACTCTCCACAAAGGGACAGCATCCTGTCTGGTGGACCCCAGCCATAGACAGATTGTATTACAGAAGATGAAAGCTACTGCAAGACAGAGCATCATTCACTGAAGGGAGGGCATGTGTGAGCAGCACTGGTAAGGATCTATTTCCCATCATACTGACTACATGGGCAACGTTGAGAGGGAAATCAAGAGTGACACTACAGATGACCAGGAGGCCTTCTTCAGTTATGTTAGCAACCTGGTCAGGAGCCATCCTCTATGCCCATAGGTAGTACACAACACATATTTCACTGACACCACAGATATCGACAACATTGTGGCGGACAGGTTCAGTGCAGGTGTCACCCCGCCCTCTCCCCTGTAATAAGGCATAGTTATCCCAGCTGACTGTAACCTCCCCGTCATCACAGATGTCCAGGTGAGAGACACCCGCAGGACAGCAGAATACACAACATGGATGGGACCTGATGGTATCCCCAGTTGCATGCTACATAACCTCTGACAGGAGCTAAACACACATATAGAAGTGCTATGTAACACTAGCCTGACTACAGGATATGTACCTGTACACTGGCGCACAGCAGCAGTGGTTCCACTCCATGAAGGAGGCACCTCACCATACCAATACAATACAACACAATACATTACATTACAATACAATACTATACAATATGCTATTGCTCCTGTGTCTACAGCAGCGTACTGTTCTGCTACCCTGACCATTGTGACACATGTGGTGTGATGGTACCTGCTGCCGTCACACAGTTACACAGGGTGACTCATATGGCATATTACCTATCTGACTAACATTCAGCAGGGGTATGTGTGACATGTACTCATAGGGCGTCTCGCTTCTTAACACTGTGTGGTTTATTGCAGGGTGTGTCTTATCTGTGAGTAGGAACTCTTACCTCCACATGTGCACACTATTGCAGTGGCACGGACGACACACAGCAGACATTTAGGTTGTGGATGGTGGGAGGTGTTACTATGGTTGTTGGACATCTGTCATGGGTGTGACCTCCATATGTAAATCTGGGAGTGGTAACCTCTATGTGGGTAGCATATGTGTACTCTGTGGTGTTGTCAGTCACTGTGCATTGGTAATGTGTTTGAGTGCGTTGTCACAGTGTTGTACATGTCACTGTGTCCTTCTCCATATCTGTTGCTGTCATGTGAGGTCCATACCATGGCATCCATTATGTGGTGTGGGGGGTACACCGACCTACATGTCCATACCTGACTCACCATGTCTGCGGACACATACCATGTGCAGGTATTCCAGGGATAGTGTGCCACTGTGACTATCATTGGGGCCACTATTCTACACATTTCTGACCCTGCTCACCCCTGACACATGCAGTGGTGGGCGGCCAATCACATATCTGGTGGTTACTGGTGTAGGTGATCTGGAATGTGGTATGATACTCCGTTTTTGACACTGGTGTTCACTCCATGCCTTTGTCACCAGGCACCTGTTGCAATACATCTGTACACATGTGCCTCACTCAGACTTTATATACATCTCTCTCTCTCTCTCTCTATATATATATATATATATATATATATATATATATATATGTATATAGATATATCTATATATATATATATATATATATATATATATATATATATATATATATATATATATATATATACCCGTATACATATACACATATATATATATATATATATTGATGTACATATATTGCCATAGATGTGGAGGGGGGGCACAGAGGGGGTGTGAGTGACAGGGGGGGGGGGCCAGGCTGTGTTGCAGGTCATCATATACAATCATACCTGTAGGTAGTCAGATCAGTCTGTCTATGTATATGTATCTACATATATCTATATCTGCATGTGTGCATTACATAGATATGTTGGCACAATATTCTATCGACATCTGTCTATGTATTCCTACATCTCTCTCTCTATGTATGTATACATATATGCATATCATATATATATATATATATATATATATATATATATATATATATATATATATATATATATATATATATATATACACATACATATGATGACATACATACATATCCATATGTTAGACAGGTATATCAACATATTTGTCTACCATACTGTATACACACACTAACATACTGCTAAACATACATAGCTGTGTAACCTAATTTGTACATGGGACTACAACCTACAATCAAACAACATTGATATGTGCACATAGATGCTCTCACATACAAATGTATGTACAGCCTTCACTGATAGTTGCTGTATGTCTCCTGCCCTTTACACATCTTCATATACATATGGATACAGACCAATGATACATATGGAGGGTTCACAGTATGTACACCTTTATAGTATTACTTTACATTACCTGTGTTTGTCACAGCTGCTTCTGCTGCTGTCTGGTTCTCTGTCCTGCTGCTCCACTTCCCAGTTGTCAGCTTTCAGGTAGCTGTTGCTGAACAATTCGTTTCTGTCTGCTTAATTGCAGTTTTCTCTGTCTCTCTCTCTCTCTCTCTCTGTCTCTGTCTGTCTCTCACGTCCTTCTCAGGGTGCAATGAAAGTATTGCATGCGTGGACATGGAGTACAGCATACTTTTGTAGGTATCTGCATATGCCCATGTGATGGCCTCTGCACCAATTGTTAGCCAGCATTTGCTAATTGCATGCAGCCAGTTGTGTACTGATTGCAGTTCTCACTGTGATTTCAGAACAGTGCCATAAAAAGGTGTGTGAGATAGGCGTAGCCCTTTCAGATGTTAAGGGCAGGGACCATGCTGTTATGCTGTGGACAATGTTCTGTGAGTGTAAAGGTTGGTATCTCTCTCATATTTCCAGGTGTGTTGTAGATTAACATTCCTCCATTCATTTCTCCAGTTTCCTGTACTAACTGTGTATGTACACTGGCAACTACAACTACTACTATTGTTAATGTGTGTGTGTGTGCTTTCCTTTCACTTTTGCTTGCACTCTGTTGCTAAGGCTTCAATAGTTGCCCTTTACAGTCACTACTTGTATGCCTGCTAGGTGTCTTGACTGTAGTGTGCTGCTGTAGCTTTCCTATTTACCATGTACATTCACACCTTGGAATGCTTGCTATATCTGCTAGGGTGTTACAGCATGCAGTGTGGTCTGGCCATGGTGTGGGCCTTGACATCTATTAGGGTATTTGAGTATGCTGCTGAGCAGGCCCCAGAGACTTTCAGGTTCATCAGTTATGTGCCTCATGGAATGATACATATCAGTGGGGTACACCCATTAAAATGTCTGGTATGCTGCAGTTGTGACTGTGGGTTAGCATGAGCATATGTATTACTACACTTTTTCTGCCATGCGAGTGGTGAATACTTTCCGGACTCCATAGTTACCATTGCATGTGTTACACCTTTCTGCCTACTGTTTGTACATTTCACATGGGGTCTGTGGGGCATCCCTGTAAGACATTCACTGTTGCTATGTCTAGGTTCTTAACTATCCAAATATGGTGGTGTTGGACCCGTCATGTGTACAGATATTTGCAGGCTTTCCACATTTCTGCCTCATAATTTGGTCAATATCTCATGCACACCTTTATCTGGCAGGTCAGTCTGGGCTCAAGTCTGAATATGGTGACAAACATTCAAGTTCCGGACTGCATACCCTTCCAAACATCCCACAAGGTGTAGACCCTGTTACTTTCTGAACTGTCTGCGTTTGTTGTAACTTTATTTGTAATGTGTCCCTGGTTTTGGGCCTTTGCTCCACATATTTTATTACTTGGTCTGGATGTGTTCCTGTAAGAGGTTGTGGGGTATGGGCAGTGCTTATCCTGCTGTGAGTATGTGTGTGTCTTGCAAGGTGCTATGGTGACATTATTACCTACTAGCTTCCAACTAGCATGGCTGTTTCTGTTCACACACCACTATTATGGAAATCCACCAGTTTTGTTTGTGATTCTAAATGTCATGCTTTGTGTACTACACATCTATATTCCCTTTACATTCATTCCTACTGTTACATGATATATTTACTTTAGCACAATGTTTCTATATAAGAGTCATGGCTTAGTGGTAAGTCATGCAGACTATAGTTGCCAAGGTCCTGGGTTCGGGACTCACAGTGGGATTTTATTTTTCTTTTGAACTGAGTACAGGACCTGTCAATCAAAGTGCCTAAGGCACTTTTAAGCAGTTGTAACCGGGTTAGCGCTGGTTTGCGGAGCTCACGCATGCGCACTGGCGGTTAGCTCCGCGCACACCTGATTACAACCACTTAAACGTGCTTACTCTTGCGCACACCTGCGCTATTTTCCTTGAAAGAAAAGAAAATGGAGAGACAGGAAAGTGGTGAAAAAGGGGTCACAAAGAGGGTAAGACAGTAGGGAAACAAGCTTGGGATGTGCAGGAGGGATGTAGGTAAGGCCCATAGCTGCCCATTTCTTCAGCAGCAACAGCTGTGCATATGTATGTAATTTGGTGTGACATTTGAAACCTTCCCACCCCTGAGAGAGGTGTCAGGACAACAATAATACTTGTTGTACAGCCAATTGGAATTGATAGGTTCCATGTCCAGTAGACATGTGTGCGGAATGGGCAGCTATGTATGGGGCGTAATTTTTTTGTGGGTACAGAGTGCCCTTTTTTTTTTTTTTTTTTCAGGTGAGAGTGGTATGTCAGGTGAAGGTAGTCGGTACAGCTGGGGAGGTAGGTTGGGTAGGTTAACAGACAAGACAAACAAGACACATACAGGGGTGGTGTATGACACGTGTGGGGGGGTTACACAATTGACGGGGATGGAGGTTTGGATATCCAGAGCCCATGAGCCCACAGATGGCAACAGTGGAACTGATATCCCCACCCATAGGCAGTTGCCACTGTTCCTTCACTGCCCAGGACGGGGCTGTGCTGGGGGCTGTGTAGGCGGGGCAACGGGCATGCCCGTTAGTTGCGCCACCCGTGCCTCAAGCTGGCATAGGGGCTCGAGGACAGAGTCCCGAATCTCCCTACGCACCACAGTCCAGACGCTACGGAGGGTGAGTGGTGGATCTCCTCCGGCCACACTTGCAGAGGGGGGGGCAAGCCCCATCCCCTGCAGCGCTTCCACCCACAGGTGGCACAGGGCCACCGGAGGAGGGTCCGGACTCAGCACTAGTGCCAGGTGCACTCGCCAGCTGAGGTGGGAGAGGTGGGTCCGCTGGAACCCGCCTTCCCTGTCGTTCTATGTTTTGCATTATGTCATGACAGTTTAGGTTAGTGACATTTCATACCATTCACAATTAGTTGTAACAGCATGCATTAGTATTCCCATTAACCAAACACCCAGATATTCACACCACTGAACAGCATGCATAACACATGCATAATTTGAACAGTAATACACAGTCCAACAACATGCAGGGTTGATTGATGGCAACAGGCCATCAGGTGTGGATGTATGAAGAGGGCGGATGCATCAACAGACATGCAAATATATATGACCCAACAGGACAGACGTCCAGGGGTGGTAACTGTGATTGCACATACCATTTTCACGTGGAATGGGTTATAGGTGGTTAGAGGGTGGGGTAAATAAAGTAATATTAACACCTTCAAATACAAATACATATGCTGTACATTTCTAATAGCTACAGTTATATACACACTACTGTTCTAACTACAGTGTCCTATATGTTAACTACTTAACCTTGCAGATGGGACTGTTACTGCAACATCAATCTACATTTTATTGCTGTTCATACACATTCATATCAAGCTTTGTTCAGATACATCATCCTGTTACCTTTGCTTTATATACTTGTAGACAAGTGTGGATGTTTGGTATATCAGACAATCATCCTATCTGCGTATTTCAGACTGGGTGCAACATATCCAGATTTTGGTGTACACATTCCACATGCAGCAACACTTTGAACAGATTTTGCTGTTTGGTTCTGAGTCTCACATGCATTTAATTCTGTCCTAACTGCAGTATGGTTTATTCAGGGGTTATAACTACTGTATTGCTGTATTCCTGACACTTTCTCACACTCTCTCACTTGCTTTCATGTTACTATTCAGACTGGTACTTCTAGGCTTTATTGACATGTTTTAACAACTGTTATTACAGTTCTTTCCAGCAGTCTCACTTCTGTCATGTTTCAGTATTTCCACAGGGATATATTTCACACATGTGATTTCATCCTCTTCTGCAGCTATACTTTACATGCTGCTGCAGGTTGTGTACTATTTTCTTACAGGCAGGGCAGTTTTACTTAAAAATATATGTTGGACAGTGTCATGTTTAGTTTACACTTACAGGCTGGGAACTGTTGTAATCAGGCAATACTTGCATACACTTTCACACTGTTACTTGCAGATTTAATTGCTTCCTGGCTACACTGCACTCTTTTGCTGACTGTCATACATTTATATATCTTTACAGTTACTAGTAGTGGATTACTGACCTGCCTGGTGGCGCAACCACACCAGCCTATCGGCATAGGCTCTGCGGTTCACAGAACGGACACCTGCAGCTGTAATATAAATGAAGTAATATTGGAATACACATCTCCATAATTTCAGGTAGTTTAACTTTCTACATACATAATTAATTGTTATTTACTCAGTGGTGGGGCGTTGGGTGATTGCCGGGCCTCCTGGATCCAAAGGTTCAGTTGGTCCTGCTTGCGTCTCTTCAGGTCCGCATGGTGGTGACGGACCTGCTCACCTGTCCTTGGAATTCCTGTGGCACTGGTGAGTTCATGAGCCAACTGGTCCCACGCCTCAGCCCTGTACGCTCCCCAGAGGACCTGGCCCTGCATGAGTTGGGCCTCATGGTTGTGGACTAGGAGCCAGGCCATGTACCTGGACTCCTCAACACCCCACCTCTGCGCTCGGCGACTAACCTCACGTACACCTGACATTCTGGCTGCAGGTCTGTTCTACAATCGCTTATGCTGTGTATTCCCGCCTATGGGGCTTATATAGTCCGTTTTTCCCGCACATATCTGTGATTGGCCAGTTTGGAATTGTATCAACTTCAGTAAACCTGCATTGTCATGCTGTAGTTTGTATTCATTCCTATATATGAGCTATTATTGCATTTCTAGGTACTGCTGTCATGGCTTAGTGGTTCTGTACCTTGACTATGGTGTATAGTATCCTGGGTTCGAAACTGGCCACTGCTTTTTATTTTTCATGACTGTCTAGACATGTTGAGGGGTGTGTCTGTGTAAAGGCAGTTTGGATACGGCTTGCTCACCGTTGCCCGTCGGTTAGCTTGTTTGCGCAATGCGCAGCTCCGCGCAAATGGGGTAAGCTGGTTTAAGCCTCATTTGGCTATCGGCATGCATATTCCGCTCAGCTCAGTTAGGGGCACATATATTTAGCATGGTAAACTACTGCTCAGCTACGGGCACTCAGTTTGCACCAGTTGGACCAATGCTTATCTATGGGCACATACACTCACTCTGTTGTACTGTAGCTCAGCTATGGGCACATCTGACAGTTTATATTCATTTCTTAGCTCACATTTATTCAATATAAATGGGATATTTCATTGCATTTTACATATATTCTGGTTTTATGTGTACATATGTGTCAGGGACTTGTTTCCTGCTTATTTTGCAGAAAAAAAAAATTTGTGTTGTGGGGGCTCGAACCATGAATGCCTGCTCTGCATCCGGCATCTCTACCGCTACGCTATTGCTTCCTGGCTTATTTTGCATATTTAGTTCTTATATGCTTTCCCATTGACTGCTAACTTTAGCTGCGCTAGGGGCACGCCCGCGCAAACGAGCGCACTCACGGTTAAACATCTTTACAATTTAAAAAAAATATGACATGTTCATTTAGATTGTTTTATGTTTAATAGTCTGTAGGGGCATGTGTTGTGTTGTGTTTATTCACATTTCCGTGGACTCTGTTGTGGGTGTCTACTTTGGGCACTTTTACACTTCTGGGGACGTGTCCGCTTACAGGGCTCAGCCAATGGACACGCCCCCTACTTTCTTACACGGACCGTGTTCGACTTAGGTGTGATTCAGCATGCTCTCATGAATATGCAGAGCATGCTGACATCACTCCGTTTAACTGCAGCCTCCGTGTAAGAGTTATAACTCTTACACAGAGGCTTCGTGAATCCTGGGGAATGCGTTTTGTTCCTTATAATTGCTCCATTTCATTTTCTTTGTTAAATAAATCATTTGTGCAGTTTTCTTTACCTTTAGCTTGTTTCTGGCCCTTTTTCATTTGTCTGTGCTCCATTTCACTCAACCTGCTTAGTCTGCCTTCACCTTCAACTCCACACCTTATGGCTCGAAGAAGTAGCTCTTTTGATCCCGGTTCTGACACCATGTCATTCATCTGATCAGGATAAAATAGACAAAAAAAAAACAAGCAATCACCGTGGTATCCCCGAAGTCTCAAACAACCCACTAAACAAATATAGTGGGTCCAAAAAACTTCTCTGTGTGGAAGATGTTCAATCCATATATGTGTAGTTAATAAGTGTATATTAATCAGATCAGATAATGGTAGTAGAAGCAACGAACTTAAACTCGTCCTAAGTCAAAAAATAATAAAAAATATATAATATATTGTACAGAATTAAAAAAAAAAAATATATATATATATATATATATATATATATATATATAGTTAGAAAACTTTTGAGGAAACTATTACTCTGTTATTTTTGTTTTACTTGGATTGCTTGTCTGTGTACATAAAGGATTTTCGACTGGAAACAGACTGCCTACCCTACTTGGATTACTTTCGAATACTGAATAATTCTGTAGAATAATTCAAATTATATATTATATATTTTTTATTATTTTTTGACTTAGGACGAGTTTAAGTTTGCTACTTCTACTACCATTATCTGATCTGATTAATATACAGTGATTAACTAGATATATATGGATTGAAAATCTCCCACACAGAGACGTTTCTTACAGTGTTTTGATAAAACAGACAAACATTCGTGGGTTCTGTTCAAACAGCTTTATTACACACAAACACATCAGAAATGAGACTTTGTAACTTAAACTTAAACTTATAAACAGACTGACTACTGCACTCATACGTGTTAACACTCTTACTGTTTTCTCAAAATGGCACTGCTGCCTGCACGTGCTCTGAATTTATATGCTTGTGCCTACATCTGGAAATGCTTCATAAAGGCACATACACATGCTCTGATCTACATTCTTCTACTGCGTATATACCGCATGCTTCCCTCATCCTTGCCAATCTATTCCCGTGGGTTATTGTATTGACCTCCCAGTCCATGACAGCTGTGGAAAAAGCAGAACAGAATGCCATTATGAATACCAGTCTTGCTTATATTCAGCTTTTAAGTCTTACACATACTGTCTGTAGTTGATACTTACACAGTTGTGGGATATCCACAGTCCTAAATTTCTCAATCTAAGCATCAAGGGTATCCCTTTTCCTCCACTGTTGGTCATTATAGTGGTGGTCACAAGTGAGCAGGATGCTGGTGGCACTGGTTACCACCTGGACCAAACTATCCGAAGCTTACAACTTATACTGGAAGCCAGAATAGTCCCTTTGCATAAGCCTGGCACTGTGGTGCTTAACTAGGAGTCCAGAAAAATCTTGGACTCCTGGACATCCCATCTCTGTGCCCTAAATCTGTCACCTTCTCAAGTAAAGCCTACCATGTCTACCATGGAACAAGCAATGGAGAGTGATGCTTTCCCACTAGTTCCAGTTATCATGTTTACTGGGAGTGTGCTCACTGTTTGAAAATGTTGTGCTCTGCTTACCATTATGCAGACATGGTGCTTAGCAGTGCACATCTCCGAGCATCTTGTTTGCGCAATGGTAAGTGGGGCGCAATAGTAGTAAGCAAAGCAAATTCAAGGTTATTGGATGTACAGATAGTTGTGTATGTCTGTTAGACAAATGTGAAGGCAATGGCAGTTCAGATAGCAGAAATATACTCACAGGAATATAGTACACAATATACCCACAGACATACAATTGAGAATAAATCTGGTAATACATAGATACATTAATACATATCTGAGACAATACTAGTGCCTCAGCCCTTGCACATATAATTAATATCAACTACACCATGTCAAGTGTTATAAGTGATAGTGACTATAATGGGAAGTGGAACAACAGCAAAAGTGTAAGGAATATGCTGCATTTGAACCCAGGACCATGTGTATGGCAGTCCTACACTTATACCAGTTGCCACAAGATGGTTGAGAAAACACTTGTCTATGTTGCAGTTTATTGATATAAACTGCAGTGTCACAACAGTAAAACAAAGGTTGCACACCCTGTGCTAGGACCCAGGACTATCTGTACTTCAGCCCCACACTTAACACCTGCTGCCACAGGACTAGTTACATGACATTCCCTATTTTACTAATCATTCTTCAGGTCTCACTGTTAACTGGAGTGCAGCATTGCTTATCGGGTTTGCATGATGCCCAACAGTATTAATTGAATGCATCTGGTTTCTATTTTTGGCCATCTGGGTCCTGTCTGCTTCCTGGGTGGTCCAGTTGTCCAGTTTGTGCACTGCTGTACTTCACACAAATGAGATAAGCACAGCCAAACCTGACATTCATTTTTCTCCATTTTCCATGCTTGTGCTAAGTGGCACATCATGCAAACACTATCCAAAAATAAATAAATAAATAAATAAATAAATAAATAAATACATACATACATAAAAAGAATAAAAGAAAGAAAAGGGTAGGTAGTTGAAATGAAGAAAAACAACCTATGACATATACACTAGAAAATGTTAGTGCACATGATATACTACTACATAGTCTGGATTTGAACTCTCACTTCAATGCACCTTCAGAACAAAGGATGGGTGCCTTATCCCTCTTTGCCACACAAACAGCTGTGCAGTAAGGAACTTATCTCAATATGCATACAACCAACAACAACAGCATCTGCAGTGATATCAAGCCATACATATATTATTTGTACATTTAATGGCTTTTAATGTAGTATACCTAGTGATCACACAACCTGTCATGATTATTGCTTGCAAATATAGTGCTCTGTCTTAATATTTATGGGTTTGTTGGCCATTCTTCATGTATCTGAGCAGTAATCTGAGACATGAAGTGTGTATGCCATTCTATATCATTGGCCTTAAAATGTGTGAAGATATTAAGTGGAAATAATATCATATGAAGTTGCCAGAAAATGAAGGGCAGGTTGGATGTGAAGGAACACAACCTGTGACTTGTGTGTTGCTTACTTACATTTCCAACATTACATCTGACACTTTGTAGATGTGACCTGACACACCCACTGGAAATAAGGCAGCCTGCAGTGCTGTTGAGTTTTGCTTCTCTGAAACATTAATCAGTCACAGTTGCAATCCATTAAAACCAAACATTGAGGGAGTGGCTGCACTAAGTTTGCATCCTTACATGGACCCACTTTTTTGGGATTCACCAGCTCTAATGAGTTCATGCCTCATTTGAATCTTCACTGTACTGACAGTCCTCAATCTACATCATATAAAAAGGCAGCCATGTATCTAGGCAAACTGATGGCGAGACTTGTTTATGTGGAGAACACTGAAGATGCACTATTACTTCGGGATATATCTGTACAGAGAAGTATTGAATTTCAGAAGGTATGCTTCCATTTGTTCAGCTACATGCCGCATATGCTGGAATGTATTTAAGAAAATTCTGAAGCAAAGGATTTTATACTTTTAACTCTATGCATTACTTATAAGTGTACTGATGGCATGGGCAAGTTTGCCAAGCCATTTCAGAGGTATACATGTTCGGCAATACATGAAAATGGAATGTGTTATGATAAACATAATGCAAAAAATTCAGGGACACTTCCTTTGATAGAATTTTAGCATTGCAAAGATTGTTTGTTAGCAAAATGTGTCATTTCCCTGTTCTTTTGTGGGTTGGGGAGCAGAGGTGAGTTACTGTTTTGGCACAAACAAGGATAGACTGTTCTTTTGTAGGTGGGGGAGGAAAGGTGAGTTACCGTTATGTCACGAACAAGGACAGAGTATTCTTTTGTGGGTGGGGGGAGCAAAGGTGAGTTAATATTATAGCACAATCAAGGATATGTTGCTCCTTCTACTCTCCTTGTTTTGCATCCTGCCTGTTGTTCGTATTTCACATCTGTAGACTGTTGCATGTTTCTACAGGGGGTAATACTGACTGGCTACCTTTTCTGTTTCATCTGGAAACAAGTAATCCTTACTTATGTGATACATATGTGTATTATCATTCTGTTGTCTTGTAGAACACTTGCAGATGTGTCACTCAGGCATGTCAGTCCTTAGAGAACCCTTCACTGATGCCAAGAACCAGGTCATAGTAGATACCTTTAGACCGCATAGTGCTTTTCTGCTGGAAAGGGGATGGGGAGATATGGCACATAGGATGCAAATTTGGCAACAGATAGTTGCTGATCTGAATGCCATGGGTGGCCATGGCAGGGCATATGAGCAGGTGCACCACAGGTCCATAGACATGATCACATCTGCATGGAGGAGAGCACCTGCAGTGGGCAGTGACAGATGGGTACCAAGGGAAGGCATGCTAGGGAACCACCACTAACAACAAATGATGAGTTCCTGGCCAATATCAGGGATCCAGACAGCTCACATGAGAGTGCATTACTGCATGTCCTGGATGTGGGAGAAACAGTATCAGAAACAGCAAGCTTGTCTCAGGAGGAGCTTCCAGGTAGGCTTTGTTATCACAAATGTTGACTACTGTTGTATAGTAAAACAACTGAAATCAATAAGTTACTTCTGTGTCACGTAATTTTTATGTGGGGGAGATAAAGATATGTACAGTTATTAGCTTAGATTTGAGTTGACAGTATAGTTAATGGACATATAAAGGGGTACAAGTATTACCATCTGTGTTACTTTTAATTGTGATGATGTTGCCCTTACCTCACTTAACTTCTTCCAGGATCATCTGGCTTACAGAGGAGACTCTCATCTGGAGATGGTAAGCCACACGGTTTTATGTCAGTACTGATGAGCAATTGAAAGAAATCTTTTAGTGTGTGCTGTTAATGTCAGGCCTGTTGTGTGTATTGCTGTAGTGTCTGTAATAGTGGTACCACTGTTAGTTTGCTAGCATATATTGGAATATAGTAGTGCAGGTATTATTATTGCCCTATGTTTCTTGCTGTTTATCACAGGTGATCATGACAGTGAAAGTGTGGGCCCTCTGCCACCTGATGTCAGTGTATCATCAGACTCTGATGATAATAGTGGCCAAACTGAGGCACAGTCAGGCAGTGCAGATGTTGAAGCAGGTTGAAACTGACACTGAGGGTGACATACAGCCATTACCTGCAATTCCATCGGACACAGCCAGTAGGCCTATGTCTACCCATTCCAGTAACACCACAGATTTGGGCAGGTGGAGGGTGAGGCCATTGATCAGGGAAGTGTAGTTACTGCACTTCAGTGCCTGTGGAGTCTCCCTGTAGCCATAGTGTGGATGAGGTGCTACACAGGAGGGTTGATAGGGATGCTCGGCGGGGTCCTGCTGTCCCTCCTCCACCTGATTCAGGTGTCTCTTCCTGTGCCACTCAAATTATGTTTAGGGCTATCATGGAGGCACAAACATGTTTCCATAGGTGCTGCAGACAAATGTTCAGGGTTGTAGATGTGGATCAGTTTGACATGTGTGAATAACTCCACCGTGTTGTAGATTCCATGGATTGAGTGACTAACATGTTGGAATGTAGAGTGTCTGTCATGGAACATGTGGTGTCTGTGACAGAATGTCTGCTGGGAGGGGAACGGCATCCTCATGCATGAAGATCAGCTACGTCATCTGATGTCAGCCAATGTGTCCATGCCCGATAATGCTCCCATAATGGCAGTACTTTCACTGCACCGTGAGTGACTGTGCTGTCCACACCCAGACATGGCAGGCCATGGGCTAGTGGTTCTGGTTGTCCAAGTGAAGGCAGCTCATCCAGCAGACATTTGACATGTTCAGGAAGCAGCAGTGCTTCTGACCATGGGTGTGGACATGTGATTGCAACTCCTGGCAGAGCCAGTTCTTGTGGTCGGGGATGACAGCAAAGAACTGCCACCTCTACCATACATGGCTCACACCTGTCCAACATACAAAGATGTAGAGCCAGCACAGAGCTTGACTGTGTCCATGCCGACTCTCACACACCAATTTCACCTGGAGCACCCCTACAGGCACACACAATAGTTACATGGTTCAGCTATGCAGCTTTTTGTCTCACTGGCCATTTGTTGGTTTATCCAGATGTCTGCTGGCTTCTCTTTCTTATTCACACTCACTCACTGACCTTTGGTGTCAGCCTAGGCCTTCTGCTTCTCCACACAACACATTGTGCAAGTGAAGATAACTGTGCCATATCCCTGTTTTCTATCTTTTGGATTCTGGGATACATGAGCTTTGTGTCTGATGCTCAGGGTGCATACCTGATTTAAAGTGCTTACTGTATCTGCATTTGTGGTGTTGAACTGGTAATTTTGCCTTTGATGTATATTGGTCTTGGAAAGTTACACAACTGATTGCATCAAAATTTCCCAACTTTATTGTGAATGATCTTGTGAGAGCTCAGAAACTGCAATGTGTCTCATTACTTTCTAACTTCTCTCTTTAATGAATTTCCATTACAAATGTATGGTGCTAAACTGGGCCATGAAGTGACCATCACTACTTTTCAGGGGTACAACTGTGTAAATCTCTGATGCCTGAGGCCTGCTGCTTAATAATGAACACATATAAATCACAAAATCTCTGCTGTTACATTTTAAGATAATGTCAGTATCGATCACCTACCCCTTACTTGCTTACAGTACCATTAGTGTGATACAAGGATATGCCACTCGTTCATATTATTACACAATACACTCCATGTAGAGATGTACCTTGTAAAAGCAGCAGTTGACATGCTTGTAGTTCAGGGCTGACTCTGTCTGTTTCAAGCAGTACATAACCAATACATAGGGAGGTAAAGGTTGTGTGAGTTGCCTAGCATCAATGTTACTATATGTATGTGTGTAGGAAGAAGATTTTAGGCCCCTAGGTAGTGAGTGAGTGTGCTATGTGTTATCTCTTAGCCAGTGAAAGGGCATACTGAGCACACCTCCATCTGCCTACACACACAGAGGCTGGTGTTTCCCCCTCTACTACTCATCTGCCTGTGGCTATGGTAACCTTGGAATTGGTGTTGGGATGTGTTCCCCTTCCCCTTGCTAGTACTGCTGAAGCTGTTTCCTCAGAATTATGTTGTGTAGCATGGCACATACTGTGAATATTTCTGTACATGTCCATAGATTGTACTACAGGTCTCCCCTAGATGTATCTAGGCACTAGAACCATGACTTCAGCAGCCCAAATGCCCATTCTGTGATATTTCTGGTTTGAGCGTGCACCTCATAATGGCATTCTTCCATGGGTGTGTATGCATTAGTGATGGGTATCTTCAACCATGGTGACTGAGCCTGCATCTTCCAGTAGATGAGCTTGTGGGATATCCCCCTTAGCAAACATCTGGTACAGTTGAGAGGTGTGCCAGATATGTGAATTGTGGTAACTGCCAGGGTTGCCAGCACACACATTCAAGATGATTCCCCTGGTATTACACACAACTTGACAGTTGATAGAGTGATAGCTTTTCTCTTTCTCTT
Source organism: Protopterus annectens (assembly GCF_019279795.1). Classification (NCBI taxonomy): domain Eukaryota; kingdom Metazoa; phylum Chordata; order Ceratodontiformes; family Protopteridae; genus Protopterus; species Protopterus annectens. The sequence goes on along the minus strand of NC_056727.1, from coordinate 171,854,654 downwards.
AATGTAGAGCCTACCCTGTTCCTCAGGTGGAGGCTTCATTTCTACATGTGTGCAGTCTATGGCACCCAGTACTTCAGGGTAGTGTGTTATATGGTAGAAATCCTGCATATCTCTGTCCCTATCCTCAGAACTATGGGGAAAATAGATGTGGCCACTGGCATGTGGTAGCATAGCATTCAGGAAATGGTGGAGGATCATGGATGCTGATGCCTGTGACATCCCCAGCATGTCCCATGTTGGTCTCTGAAAGGTACATGTAGTTAAGAGTCTAAGGGCTACGTACTGTATACTTTTGTCTCCACTAAGATAGGTTCCCCTCAGTTGGCTCTGGCTCTGAGTTGAGGATGGCAGAGATCACAGAGTTCCTGTAGTGTGTCTCTGTCCACCCTGTAGCACTTTACAATTTCCTCATCATGTAGGTTGTGAAAGTCAAACAGGGCCTGAAAACTCTTCTTCTTGGCCTAGGCCTATTACCAGCAGCAGCACTATTCACTTCAGCCTGTAGCACATACCAATCAATTAAAGCAGCAGCAGCCCCTAACATTCTGTCTGTGTAGACTCCTTTACGTGGCTGTATTCCAAAAGTTTTGGAATTCGCAGGAAAGACCAGCACGGAGTCTACATGGATGCTTTATAGCTTGTTGAATAGCTCCACTGTGTTAGATTGATTAATTAGCATGTAATTCAGCTGCTTATGCTGTAATTAGTAAAACAAAAGCACGTCTGGAAGTTAAAACGAACCCAGCGAGAAGTAGTACAAAACAGGAAAAAGAACACTAGGTGATATTAGTTAATTGTACAGAAATTGCAGAA